>NW_027098931.1:0-136207 GCF_037042795.1 Molothrus aeneus | reverse complement strand
GAAAACATCCAAAATCTTGTTCTAAAGCTTGCACGGGGGTCTGCAAAGAGTGTGGCAAGAATGAAAGGTAGTTGTCCAAAACTCGTTCTTTTCCAATAGAATAACCATGGAAAAGGCAGGAGAGTGGTAAAGTACTGTTTTCTCTAAGTCTGAAGGCTGCCCACACTGTGCCTGTGTGCTGCAGCTTGCATCTTCGCCTTTGGGAAGCTGCCGCTCGCCGATTCTCCCGCAGGCGAAGAAGCGGCTTCTTCGCACACAGAGCATTGTGGCGAGCGCAGGGAGCTGCTGAGAGCGGTTTGTGCCGAAAGAAGCCCGGGACCGGCACTTAGTTTCGGAGAGCTGCGTATCTGCGTCTTCTGCGTGTCTTGCCGCTCTACACTCAGCAAAAAGCTTTTCCAGCATATCTTGCAAGGAGAAACTCTGCCAGGAAAGAAAACATCCAAAATCTTGTTCTAAAGCTTGCACGGAGGTCTGCAAAGAGTTTGGCAAGAATGAAAGGTAGTTGTCCAAAACTCGTTCTTTTCCAATAGAATAACCATGGAAAAGGCAGGAGAGTGGTAAAGTACTGTTTTCTCTAAGTCTGAAGGCTGCCCACACTGTGCCTGTGTGCTGCAGCTTGCATCTTCGCCTTTGGGAAGCTGCCGCTCGCCGATTCTCCCGGAGGCGAAGAAGCGGCTTCTTCGCACACAGAGCATTGTGGCGAGCGCAGGGAGCTCCTGAGAGCGGTTTGTGCCGAAAGAAGCCCGAGACCGGCACTTAGCTTCGGAGAGCTGCGTATCTGCGTCTTCTGCGTGTCTTGCCGCTCTACACTCAGCCAAAAGCTTTTCCACCATATCTTGCAAGGAGAAACTCTGCCAGGAAAGAAAACATCCAAAATCTTGTTCTTAAGCTTGCACGGGGGTCTGCAAAGAGTTTGGCAAGAATGAAAGGTAGTTGTCCAAAACTCGTTCTTTTCCAATAGAATAACCATGGAAAAGGCAGGAGAGTGGTAAAGTACTGTTTTCTCTAAGTCTGAAGGCTGCCCACACTGTGCCTGTGTGCTGCAGCTTGCATCTTCGCCTTTGGGAAGCTGCCGCTCGCCGATTCTCCCGGAGGCGAAGAAGCGGCTTCTTCGCACACAGAGCATTGTGGCGAGCGCAGGGAGCTCCTGAGAGCGGTTTGTGCCGAAAGAAGCCCGGGGACCGGCACTTAGCTTCGGAGAGCTGCGTATCTGCGTCTTCTGCGTGTCTTGCCGCTCTACACTCAGCCAAAAAGCTTTTCCACCATATCTTGCAAGGAGAAACTCTGCCAGGAAAGAAAACATCCAAAATCTTGTTCTAAAGCTTGCACGGGGGTCTGCAAAGAGTTTGGCAAGAATGAAAGGTAGTTGTCCAAAACTCGTTCTTTTCCAATAGAATAACCATGGAAAAGGCAGGAGAGTGGTAAAGTACTGTTTTCTCTAAGTCTGAAGGCTGCCCACACTGTGCCTGTGTGCTGCAGCTTGCATCTTCGCCTTTGGGAAGCTGCCGCTCGCCGATTCTCCCGGAGGCGAAGAAGCGGCTTCTTCGCACACAGAGCATTGTGGCGAGCGCAGGGAGCTCCTGAGAGCGGTTTGTGCCGAAAGAAGCCCGGGACCGGCACTTCGCTTCGGAGAGCTGCGTATCTGCGTCTTCTGCGTGTCTTGCCGCTCTACACTCAGCCAAAAGCTTTTCCACCATATCTTGCAAGGAGAAACTCTGCCAGGAAAGAAAACATCCAAAATCTTGTTCTAAAGCTTGCACGGAGGTCTGCAAAGAGTTTGGCAAGAATGAAAGGTAGTTGTCCAAAACTCGTTCTTTTCCAATAGAATAACCATGGAAAAGGCAGGAGAGTGGTAAAGTACTGTTTTCTCTAAGTCTGAAGGCTGCCCACACTGTGCCTGTGTGCTGCAGCTTGCATCTTCGCCTTTGGGAAGCTGCCGCTCGCCGATTCTCCCGCAGGCGAAGAAGCGGCTTCTTCGCACACAGAGCATTGTGGCGAGCGCAGGGAGCTCCTGAGAGCGGTTTGTGCCGAAAGAAGCCCGGGACCGGCACTTAGCTTCGGAGAGCTGCGTATCTGCGTCTTCTGCGTGTCTTGCCGCTCTACACTCAGCAAAAAGCTTTTCCACCATATCTTGCAAGGAGAAACTCTGCCAGGAAAGAAAACATCCAAAATCTTGTTCTAAAGCTTGCACGGAGGTCTGCAAAGAGTTTGGCAAGAATGAAAGGTAGTTGTCCAAAACTCGTTCTTTTCCAATAGAATAACCATGGAAAAGGCAGGAGAGTGGTAAAGTACTGTTTTCTCTAAGTCTGAAGGCTGCCCACACTGTGCCTGTGTGCTGCAGCTTGCATCTTCGCCTTTGGGAAGCTGCCGCTCGCCGATTCTCCCGGAGGCGAAGAAGCGGCTTCTTCGCTCACAGAGCATTGTGGCGAGCGCAGGGAGCTCCTGAGAGCGGTTTGTGCCGAAAGAAGCCCGGGACCGGCACTTAGCTTCGGAGAGCTGCGTATCTGCGTCTTCTGCGTGTCTTGCCGCTCTACACTCAGCAAAAAGCTTTTCCACCATATCTTGCAAGGAGAAACTCTGCCAGGAAAGAAAACATCCAAAATCTTGTTCTAAAGCTTGCACGGGGGTCTGCAAAGAGTTTGGCAAGAATGAAAGGTAGTTGTCCAAAACTCGTTCTTTTCCAATAGAATAACCATGGAAAAGGCAGGAGAGTGGTAAAGTACTGTTTTCTCTAAGTCTGAAGGCTGCCCACACTGTGCCTGTGTGCTGCAGCTTGCATCTTCGCCTTTGGGAAGCTGCCGCTCGCCGATTCTCCCGGAGGCGAAGAAGCGGCTTCTTCGCACACAGAGCATTGTGGCGAGCGCAGGGAGCTCCTGAGAGCGGTTTGTGCCGAAAGAAGCCCGGGACCGGCACTTAGCTTCGGAGAGCTGCGTATCTGCGTCTTCTGCGTGTCTTGCCGCTCTACACTCAGCCAAAAGCTTTTCCAGCATATCTTGCAAGGAGAAACTCTGCCAGGAAAGAAAACATCCAAAATCTTGTTCTAAAGCTTGCACGGGGGTCTGCAAAGAGTTTGGCAAGAATGAAAGGTAGTTGTCCAAAACTCGTTCTTTTCCAATAGAATAACCATGGAAAAGGCAGGAGAGTGGTAAAGTACTGTTTTCTCTAAGTCTGAAGGCTGCCCACACTGTGCCTGTGTGCTGCAGCTTGCATCTTCGCCTTTGGGAAGCTGCCGCTCGCCGATTCTCCCGGAGGCGAAGAAGCGGCTTCTTCGCACACAGAGCATTGTGGCGAGCGCAGGGAGCTCCTGAGAGCGGTTTGTGCCGAAAGAAGCCCGGGACCGGCACTTAGCTTCGGAGAGCTGCGTATCTGCGTCTTCTGCGTGTCTTGCCGCTCTACACTCAGCCAAAAGCTTTTCCACCATATCTTGCAAGGAGAAACTCTGCCAGGAAAGAAAACATCCAAAATCTTGTTCTAAAGCTTGCACGGGGGTCTGCAAAGAGTTTGGCAAGAATGAAAGGTAGTTGTCCAAAACTCGTTCTTTTCCAATAGAATAACCATGGAAAAGGCAGGAGAGTGGTAAAGTACTGTTTTCTCTAAGTCTGAAGGCTGCCCACACTGTGCCTGTGTGCTGCAGCTTGCATCTTCGCCTTTGGGAAGCTGCCGCTCGCCGATTCTCCCGAGGCGAAGAAGCGGCTTCTTCGCACACAGAGCATTGTGGCGAGCGCAGGGAGCTCCTGAGAGCGGTTTGTGCCGAAAGAAGCCCGGGACCGGCACTTCGCTTCGGAGAGCTGCGTATCTGCGTCTTCTGCGTGTCTTGCCGCTCTACACTCAGCAAAAAGCTTTTCCACCATATCTTGCAAGGAGAAACTCTGCCAGGAAAGAAAACATCCAAAATCTTGTTCTAAAGCTTGCACGGGGGTCTGCAAAGAGTTTGGCAAGAATGAAAGGTAGTTGTCCAAAACTCGTTCTTTTCCAATAGAATAACCATGGAAAAGGCAGGAGAGTGGTAAAGTACTGTTTTCTCTAAGTCTGAAGGCTGCCCACACTGTGCCTGTGTGCTGCAGCTTGCATCTTCGCCTTTGGGAAGCTGCCGCTCGCCGATTCTCCCGGAGGCGAAGAAGCGGCTTCTTCGCACACAGAGCATTGTGGCGAGCGCAGGGAGCTCCTGAGAGCGGTTTGTGCCGAAAGAAGCCCGGGACCGGCACTTAGCTTCGGAGAGCTGCGTATCTGCGTCTTCTGCGTGTCTTGCCGCTCTACACTCAGCCAAAAGCTTTTCCAGCATATCTTGCAAGGAGAAACTCTGCCAGGGAAGAAAACATCCAAAATCTTGTTCTAAAGCTTGCACGCAGGTCTGCAAAGAGTGTGGCAAGAATGAAAGGTAGTTGTCCAAAACTCGTTCTTTTCCAATAGAATAACCATGGAAAAGGCAGGAGAGTGGTAAAGTACTGTTTTCTCTAAGTCTGAAGGCTGCCCACACTGTGCCTGTGTGCTGCAGCTTGCATCTTCGCCTTTGGGAAGCTGCCGCTCGCCGATTCTCCCGGAGGCGAAGAAGCGGCTTCTTCGCACACAGAGCATTGTGGCGAGCGCAGGGAGCTCCTGAGAGCGGTTTGTGCCGAAAGAAGCCCGGGACCGGCACTTAGCTTCGGAGAGCTGCGTATCTGCGTCTTCTGCGTGTCTTGCCGCTCTACACTCAGCCAAAAGCTTTTCCACCATATCTTGCAAGGAGAAACTCTGCCAGGAAAGAAAACATCCAAAATCTTGTTCTAAAGCTTGCACGGGGGTCTGCAAAGAGTTTGGCAAGAATGAAAGGTAGTTGTCCAAAACTCGTTCTTTTCCAATAGAATAACCATGGAAAAGGCAGGAGAGTGGTAAAGTACTGTTTTCTCTAAGTCTGAAGGCTGCCCACACTGTGCCTGTGTGCTGCAGCTTGCATCTTCGCCTTTGGGAAGCTGCCGCTCGCCGATTCTCCCGGAGGCGAAGAAGCGGCTTCTTCGCACACAGAGCATTGTGGCGAGCGCAGGGAGCTCCTGAGAGCGGTTTGTGCCGAAAGAAGCCCGGGACCGGCACTTAGCTTCGGAGAGCTGCGTATCTGCGTCTTCTGCGTGTCTTGCCGCTCTACACTCAGCAAAAAGCTTTTCCACCATATCTTGCAAGGAGAAACTCTGCCAGGAAAGAAAACATCCAAAATCTTGTTCTAAAGCTTGCACGGGGGTCTGCAAAGAGTTTGGCAAGAATGAAAGGTAGTTGTCCAAAACTCGTTCTTTTCCAATAGAATAACCATGGAAAAGGCAGGAGAGTGGTAAAGTACTGTTTTCTCTAAGTCTGAAGGCTGCCCACACTGTGCCTGTGTGCTGCAGCTTGCATCTTCGCCTTTGGGAAGCTGCCGCTCGCCGATTCTCCCGCAGGCGAAGAAGCGGCTTCTTCGCACACAGAGCATTGTGGCGAGCGCAGGGAGCTCCTGAGAGCGGTTTGTGCCGAAAGAAGCCCGGGACCGGCACTTAGCTTCGGAGAGCTGCGTATCTGCGTCTTCTGCGTGTCTTGCCGCTCTACACTCAGCCAAAAGCTTTTCCACCATATCTTGCAAGGAGAAACTCTGCCAGGAAAGAAAACATCCAAAATCTTGTTCTAAAGCTTGCACGGGGGTCTGCAAAGAGTTTGGCAAGAATGAAAGGTAGTTGTCCAAAACTCGTTCTTTTCCAATAGAATAACCATGGAAAAGGCAGGAGAGTGGTAAAGTACTGTTTTCTCTAAGTCTGAAGGCTGCCCACACTGTGCCTGTGTGCTGCAGCTTGCATCTTCGCCTTTGGGAAGCTGCCGCTCGCCGATTCTCCCGGAGGCGAAGAAGCGGCTTCTTCGCACACAGAGCATTGTGGCGAGCGCAGGGAGCTCCTGAGAGCGGTTTGTGCCGAAAGAAGCCCGGGACCGGCACTTAGCTTCGGAGAGCTGCGTATCTGCGTCTTCTGCGTGTCTTGCCGCTCTACACTCAGCCAAAAGCTTTTCCAGCATATCTTGCAAGGAGAAACTCTGCCAGGAAAGAAAACATCCAAAATCTTGTTCTAAAGCTTGCACGGGGGTCTGCAAAGAGTTTGGCAAGAATGAAAGGTAGTTGTCCAAAACTCGTTCTTTTCCAATAGAATAACCATGGAAAAGGCAGGAGAGTGGTAAAGTACTGTTTTCTCTAAGTCTGAAGGCTGCCCACACTGTGCCTGTGTGCTGCAGCTTGCATCTTCGCCTTTGGGAAGCTGCCGCTCGCCGATTCTCCCGGAGGCGAAGAAGCGGCTTCTTCGCACACAGAGCATTGTGGCGAGCGCAGGGAGCTCCTGAGAGCGGTTTGTGCCGAAAGAAGCCCGGGACCGGCACTTAGCTTCGGAGAGCTGCGTATCTGCGTCTTCTGCGTGTCTTGCCGCTCTACACTCAGCCAAAAGCTTTTCCACCATATCTTGCAAGGAGAAACTCTGCCAGGAAAGAAAACATCCAAAATCTTGTTCTAAAGCTTGCACGGGGGTCTGCAAAGAGTTTGGCAAGAATGAAAGGTAGTTGTCCAAAACTCGTTCTTTTCCAATAGAATAACCATGGAAAAGGCAGGAGAGTGGTAAAGTACTGTTTTCTCTAAGTCTGAAGGCTGCCCACACTGTGCCTGTGTGCTGCAGCTTGCATCTTCGCCTTTGGGAAGCTGCCGCTCGCCGATTCTCCCGGAGGCGAAGAAGCGGCTTCTTCGCACACAGAGCATTGTGGCGAGCGCAGGGAGCTCCTGAGAGCGGTTTGTGCCGAAAGAAGCCCGGGACCGGCACTTCGCTTCGGAGAGCTGCGTATCTGCGTCTTCTGCGTGTCTTGCCGCTCTACACTCAGCAAAAAGCTTTTCCACCATATCTTGCAAGGAGAAACTCTGCCAGGAAAGAAAACATCCAAAATCTTGTTCTAAAGCTTGCACGGGGGTCTGCAAAGAGTTTGGCAAGAATGAAAGGTAGTTGTCCAAAACTCGTTCTTTTCCAATAGAATAACCATGGAAAAGGCAGGAGAGTGGTAAAGTACTGTTTTCTCTAAGTCTGAAGGCTGCCCACACTGTGCCTGTGTGCTGCAGCTTGCATCTTCGCCTTTGGGAAGCTGCCGCTCGCCGATTCTCCCGGAGGCGAAGAAGCGGCTTCTTCGCACACAGAGCATTGTGGCGAGCGCAGGGAGCTCCTGAGAGCGGTTTGTGCCGAAAGAAGCCCGGGACCGGCACTTAGCTTCGGAGAGCTGCGTATCTGCGTCTTCTGCGTGTCTTGCCGCTCTACACTCAGCAAAAAGCTTTTCCACCATATCTTGCAAGGAGAAACTCTGCCAGGAAAGAAAACATCCAAAATCTTGTTCTAAAGCTTGCACGGGGGTCTGCAAAGAGTTTGGCAAGAATGAAAGGTAGTTGTCCAAAACTCGTTCTTTTCCAATAGAATAACCATGGAAAAGGCAGGAGAGTGGTAAAGTACTGTTTTCTCTAAGTCTGAAGGCTGCCCACACTGTGCCTGTGTGCTGCAGCTTGCATCTTCGCCTTTGGGAAGCTGCCGCTCGCCGATTCTCCCGGAGGCGAAGAAGCGGCTTCTTCGCACACAGAGCATTGTGGCGAGCGCAGGGAGCTCCTGAGAGCGGTTTGTGCCGAAAGAAGCCCGGGACCGGCACTTAGCTTCGGAGAGCTGCGTATCTGCGTCTTCTGCGTGTCTTGCCGCTCTACACTCAGCAAAAAGCTTTTCCACCATATCTTGCAAGGAGAAACTCTGCCAGGAAAGAAAACATCCAAAATCTTGTTCTAAAGCTTGCACGGGGGTCTGCAAAGAGTTTGGCAAGAATGAAAGGTAGTTGTCCAAAACTCGTTCTTTTCCAATAGAATAACCATGGAAAAGGCAGGAGAGTGGTAAAGTACTGTTTTCTCTAAGTCTGAAGGCTGCCCACACTGTGCCTGTGTGCTGCAGCTTGCATCTTCGCCTTTGGGAAGCTGCCGCTCGCCGATTCTCCCGGAGGCGAAGAAGCGGCTTCTTCGCACACAGAGCATTGTGGCGAGCGCAGGGAGCTCCTGAGAGCGGTTTGTGCCGAAAGAAGCCCGGGACCGGCACTTAGCTTCGGAGAGCTGCGTATCTGCGTCTTCTGCGTGTCTTGCCGCTCTACACTCAGCCAAAAGCTTTTCCAGCATATCTTGCAAGGAGAAACTCTGCCAGGGAAGAAAACATCCAAAATCTTGTTCTAAAGCTTGCACGCAGGTCTGCAAAGAGTGTGGCAAGAATGAAAGGTAGTTGTCCAAAACTCGTTCTTTTCCAATAGAATAACCATGGAAAAGGCAGGAGAGTGGTAAAGTACTGTTTTCTCTAAGTCTGAAGGCTGCCCACACTGTGCCTGTGTGCTGCAGCTTGCATCTTCGCCTTTGGGAAGCTGCCGCTCGCCGATTCTCCCGGAGGCGAAGAAGCGGCTTCTTCGCACACAGAGCATTGTGGCGAGCGCAGGGAGCTCCTGAGAGCGGTTTGTGCCGAAAGAAGCCCGGGACCGGCACTTAGCTTCGGAGAGCTGCGTATCTGCGTCTTCTGCGTGTCTTGCCGCTCTACACTCAGCAAAAAGCTTTTCCACCATATCTTGCAAGGAGAAACTCTGCCAGGAAAGAAAACATCCAAAATCTTGTTCTAAAGCTTGCACGGGGGTCTGCAAAGAGTTTGGCAAGAATGAAAGGTAGTTGTCCAAAACTCGTTCTTTTCCAATAGAATAACCATGGAAAAGGCAGGAGAGTGGTCAAGTACTGTTTTCTCTAAGTCTGAAGGCTGCCCACACTGTGCCTGTGTGCTGCAGCTTGCATCTTCGCCTTTGGGAAGCTGCCGCTCGCCGATTCTCCCGGAGGCGAAGAAGCGGCTTCTTCGCACACAGAGCATTGTGGCGAGCGCAGGGAGCTCCTGAGAGCGGTTTGTGCCGAAAGAAGCCCGGGACCGGCACTTAGCTTCGGAGAGCTGCGTATCTGCGTCTTCTGCGTGTCTTGCCGCTCTACACTCAGCAAAAAGCTTTTCCACCATATCTTGCAAGGAGAAACTCTGCCAGGAAAGAAAACATCCAAAATCTTGTTCTAAAGCTTGCACGGGGGTCTGCAAAGAGTTTGGCAAGAATGAAAGGTAGTTGTCCAAAACTCGTTCTTTTCCAATAGAATAACCATGGAAAAGGCAGGAGAGTGGTCAAGTACTGTTTTCTCTAAGTCTGAAGGCTGCCCACACTGTGCCTGTGTGCTGCAGCTTGCATCTTCGCCTTTGGGAAGCTGCCGCTCGCCGATTCTCCCGCAGGCGAAGAAGCGGCTTCTTCGCACACAGAGCATTGTGGCGAGCGCAGGGAGCTCCTGAGAGCGGTTTGTGCCGAAAGAAGCCCGGGACCGGCACTTAGCTTCGGAGAGCTGCGTATCTGCGTCTTCTGCGTGTCTTGCCGCTCTACACTCAGCAAAAAGCTTTTCCAGCATATCTTGCAAGGAGAAACTCTGCCAGGAAAGAAAACATCCAAAATCTTGTTCTAAAGCTTGCACGCAGGTCTGCAAAGAGTGTGGCAAGAATGAAAGGTAGTTGTCCAAAACTCGTTCTTTTCCAATAGAATAACCATGGAAAAGGCAGGAGAGTGGTAAAGTACTGTTTTCTCTAAGTCTGAAGGCTGCCCACACTGTGCCTGTGTGCTGCAGCTTGCATCTTCGCCTTTGGGAAGCTGCCGCTCGCCGATTCTCCCGGAGGCGAAGAAGCGGCTTCTTCGCACACAGAGCATTGTGGCGAGCGCAGGGAGCTCCTGAGAGCGGTTTGTGCCGAAAGAAGCCCGGGACCGGCACTTAGCTTCGGAGAGCTGCGTATCTGCTTTTTCTGCGTGTCTTGCCGCTCTACACTCAGCCAAAAGCTTTTCCACCATATCTTGCAAGGAGAAACTCTGCCAGGAAAGAAAACATCCAAAATCTTGTTCTAAAGCTTGCACGGGGGTCTGCAAAGAGTTTGGCAAGAATGAAAGGTAGTTGTCCAAAACTCGTTCTTTTCCAATAGAATAACCATGGAAAAGGCAGGAGAGTGGTAAAGTACTGTTTTCTCTAAGTCTGAAGGCTGCCCACACTGTGCCTGTGTGCTGCAGCTTGCATCTTCGCCTTTGGGAAGCTGCCGCTCGCCGATTCTCCCGGAGGCGAAGAAGCGGCTTCTTCGCACACAGAGCATTGTGGCGAGCGCAGGGAGCTCCTGAGAGCGGTTTGTGCCGAAAGAAGCCCGGGACCGGCACTTAGCTTCGGAGAGCTGCGTATCTGCGTCTTCTGCGTGTCTTGCCGCTCTACACTCAGCAAATAGCTTTTCCGCAATATCTTGCAAGGAGAAACTCTGCCAGGAAAGAAAACATCCAAAATCCTGTTCTAAAGCTTGCACGGAGGTCTGCAAAGAGTTTGGCAAGAATGAAAGGTAGTTGTCCAAAACTCGTTCTTTTCCAATAGAATAACCATGGAAAAGGCAGGAGAGTGGTAAAGTACTGTTTTCTCTAAGTCTGAAAGCTGCCCACACTGTGCCTGTGTGCTGCAGCTTGCATCTTCGCCTTTGGGAAGCTGCCGCTCGCCGATTCTCCCGGAGGCGAAGAAGCGGCTTCTTCGCACACAGAGCATTGTGGCGAGCGCAGGGAGCTCCTGAGAGCGGTTTGTGCCGAAAGAAGCCCGGGACCGGCACTTCGCTTCGGAGAGCTGCGTATCTGCGTCTTCTGCGTGTCTTGCCGCTCTACACTCAGCAAAAAGCTTTTCCACCATATCTTGCAAGGAGAAACTCTGCCAGGAAAGAAAACATCCAAAATCTTGTTCTAAAGCTTGCACGGGGGTCTGCAAAGAGTTTGGCAAGAATGAAAGGTAGTTGTCCAAAACTCGTTCTTTTCCAATAGAATAACCATGGAAAAGGCAGGAGAGTGGTCAAGTACTGTTTTCTCTAAGTCTGAAGGCTGCCCACACTGTGCCTGTGTGCTGCAGCTTGCATCTTCGCCTTTGGGAAGCTGCCGCTCGCCGATTCTCCCGCAGGCGAAGAAGCGGCTTCTTCGCACACAGAGCATTGTGGCGAGCGCAGGGAGCTCCTGAGAGCGGTTTGTGCCGAAAGAAGCCCGGGACCGGCACTTAGCTTCGGAGAGCTGCGTATCTGCGTCTTCTGCGTGTCTTGCCGCTCTACACTCAGCAAAAAGCTTTTCCAGCATATCTTGCAAGGAGAAACTCTGCCAGGAAAGAAAACATCCAAAATCTTGTTCTAAAGCTTGCACGGGGGTCTGCAAAGAGTTTGGCAAGAATGAAAGGTAGTTGTCCAAAACTCGTTCTTTTCCAATAGAATAACCATGGAAAAGGCAGGAGAGTGGTAAAGTACTGTTTTCTCTAAGTCTGAAGGCTGCCCACACTGTGCCTGTGTGCTGCAGCTTGCATCTTCGCCTTTGGGAAGCTGCCGCTCGCCGATTCTCCCGGAGGCGAAGAAGCGGCTTCTTCGCACACAGAGCATTGTGGCGAGCGCAGGGAGCTCCTGAGAGCGGTTTGTGCCGAAAGAAGCCCGGGACCGGCACTTAGCTTCGGAGAGCTGCGTATCTGCGTCTTCTGCGTGTCTTGCCGCTCTACACTCAGCCAAAAGCTTTTCCAGCATATCTTGCAAGGAGAAACTCTGCCAGGAAAGAAAACATCCAAAATCTTGTTCTAAAGCTTGCACGGGGGTCTGCAAAGAGTTTGGCAAGAATGAAAGGTAGTTGTCCAAAACTCGTTCTTTTCCAATAGAATAACCATGGAAAAGGCAGGAGAGTGGTAAAGTACTGTTTTCTCTAAGTCTGAAGGCTGCCCACACTGTGCCTGTGTGCTGCAGCTTGCATCTTCGCCTTTGGGAAGCTGCCGCTCGCCGATTCTCCCGGAGGCGAAGAAGCGGCTTCTTCGCACACAGAGCATTGTGGCGAGCGCAGGGAGCTCCTGAGAGCGGTTTGTGCCGAAAGAAGCCCGGGACCGGCACTTAGCTTCGGAGAGCTGCGTATCTGCGTCTTCTGCGTGTCTTGCCGCTCTACACTCAGCAAAAAGCTTTTCCAGCATATCTTGCAAGGAGAAACTCTGCCAGGAAAGAAAACATCCAAAATCTTGTTCTAAAGCTTGCACGGGGGTCTGCAAAGAGTTTGGCAAGAATGAAAGGTAGTTGTCCAAAACTCGTTCTTTTCCAATAGAATAACCATGGAAAAGGCAGGAGAGTGGTAAAGTACTGTTTTCTCTAAGTCTGAAGGCTGCCCACACTGTGCCTGTGTGCTGCAGCTTGCATCTTCGCCTTTGGGAAGCTGCCGCTCGCCGATTCTCCCGGAGGCGAAGAAGCGGCTTCTTCGCACACAGAGCATTGTGGCGAGCGCAGGGAGCTCCTGAGAGCGGTTTGTGCCGAAAGAAGCCCGGGACCGGCACTTAGCTTCGGAGAGCTGCGTATCTGCGTCTTCTGCGTGTCTTGCCGCTCTACACTCAGCCAAAAGCTTTTCCACCATATCTTGCAAGGAGAAACTCTGCCAGGAAAGAAAACATCCAAAATCTTGTTCTTAAGCTTGCACGGGGGTCTGCAAAGAGTTTGGCAAGAATGAAAGGTAGTTGTCCAAAACTCGTTCTTTTCCAATAGAATAACCATGGAAAAGGCAGGAGAGTGGTAAAGTACTGTTTTCTCTAAGTCTGAAGGCTGCCCACACTGTGCCTGTGTGCTGCAGCTTGCATCTTCGCCTTTGGGAAGCTGCCGCTCGCCGATTCTCCCGGAGGCGAAGAAGCGGCTTCTTCGCACACAGAGCATTGTGGCGAGCGCAGGGAGCTCCTGAGAGCGGTTTGTGCCGAAAGAAGCCCGGGACCGGCACTTAGCTTCGGAGAGCTGCGTATCTGCGTCTTCTGCGTGTCTTGCCGCTCTACACTCAGCAAAAAGCTTTTCCACCATATCTTGCAAGGAGAAACTCTGCCAGGAAAGAAAACATCCAAAATCTTGTTCTAAAGCTTGCACGCAGGTCTGCAAAGAGTGTGGCAAGAATGAAAGGTAGTTGTCCAAAACTCGTTCTTTTCCAATAGAATAACCATGGAAAAGGCAGGAGAGTGGTCAAGTACTGTTTTCTCTAAGTCTGAAGGCTGCCCACACTGTGCCTGTGTGCTGCAGCTTGCATCTTCGCCTTTGGGAAGCTGCCGCTCGCCGATTCTCCCGGAGGCGAAGAAGCGGCTTCTTCGCACACAGAGCATTGTGGCGAGCGCAGGGAGCTCCTGAGAGCGGTTTGTGCCGAAAGAAGCCCGGGACCGGCACTTCGCTTCGGAGAGCTGCGTATCTGCGTCTTCTGCGTGTCTTGCCGCTCTACACTCAGCAAAAAGCTTTTCCACCATATCTTGCAAGGAGAAACTCTGCCAGGAAAGAAAACATCCAAAATCTTGTTCTTAAGCTTGCACGGGGGTCTGCAAAGAGTTTGGCAAGAATGAAAGGTAGTTGTCCAAAACTCGTTCTTTTCCAATAGAATAACCATGGAAAAGGCAGGAGAGTGGTAAAGTACTGTTTTCTCTAAGTCTGAAGGCTGCCCACACTGTGCCTGTGTGCTGCAGCTTGCATCTTCGCCTTTGGGAAGCTGCCGCTCGCCGATTCTCCCGGAGGCGAAGAAGCGGCTTCTTCGCACACAGAGCATTGTGGCGAGCGCAGGGAGCTCCTGAGAGCGGTTTGTGCCGAAAGAAGCCCGGGACCGGCACTTAGCTTCGGAGAGCTGCGTATCTGCGTCTTCTGCGTGTCTTGCCGCTCTACACTCAGCCAAAAGCTTTTCCACCATATCTTGCAAGGAGAAACTCTGCCAGGAAAGAAAACATCCAAAATCTTGTTCTAAAGCTTGCACGGAGGTCTGCAAAGAGTTTGGCAAGAATGAAAGGTAGTTGTCCAAAACTCGTTCTTTTCCAATAGAATAACCATGGAAAAGGCAGGAGAGTGGTAAAGTACTGTTTTCTCTAAGTCTGAAGGCTGCCCACACTGTGCCTGTGTGCTGCAGCTTGCATCTTCGCCTTTGGGAAGCTGCCGCTCGCCGATTCTCCCGGAGGCGAAGAAGCGGCTTCTTCGCACACAGAGCATTGTGGCGAGCGCAGGGAGCTCCTGAGAGCGGTTTGTGCCGAAAGAAGCCCGGGACCGGCACTTAGCTTCGGAGAGCTGCGTATCTGCGTCTTCTGCGTGTCTTGCCGCTCTACACTCAGCAAAAAGCTTTTCCAGCATATCTTGCAAGGAGAAACTCTGCCAGGAAAGAAAACATCCAAAATCTTGTTCTAAAGCTTGCACGGGGGTCTGCAAAGAGTTTGGCAAGAATGAAAGGTAGTTGTCCAAAACTCGTTCTTTTCCAATAGAATAACCATGGAAAAGGCAGGAGAGTGGTAAAGTACTGTTTTCTCTAAGTCTGAAGGCTGCCCACACTGTGCCTGTGTGCTGCAGCTTGCATCTTCGCCTTTGGGAAGCTGCCGCTCGCCGATTCTCCCGCAGGCGAAGAAGCGGCTTCTTCGCACACAGAGCATTGTGGCGAGCGCAGGGAGCTCCTGAGAGCGGTTTGTGCCGAAAGAAGCCCGGGACCGGCACTTAGCTTCGGAGAGCTGCGTATCTGCGTCTTCTGCGTGTCTTGCCGCTCTACACTCAGCCAAAAGCTTTTCCAGCATATCTTGCAAGGAGAAACTCTGCCAGGAAAGAAAACATCCAAAATCTTGTTCTAAAGCTTGCACGGGGGTCTGCAAAGAGTTTGGCAAGAATGAAAGGTAGTTGTCCAAAACTCGTTCTTTTCCAATAGAATAACCATGGAAAAGGCAGGAGAGTGGTAAAGTACTGTTTTCTCTAAGTCTGAAGGCTGCCCACACTGTGCCTGTGTGCTGCAGCTTGCATCTTCGCCTTTGGGAAGCTGCCGCTCGCCGATTCTCCCGCAGGCGAAGAAGCGGCTTCTTCGCACACAGAGCATTGTGGCGAGCGCAGGGAGCTCCTGAGAGCGGTTTGTGCCGAAAGAAGCCCGGGACCGGCACTTAGCTTCGGAGAGCTGCGTATCTGCGTCTTCTGCGTGTCTTGCCGCTCTACACTCAGCAAAAAGCTTTTCCAGCATATCTTGCAAGGAGAAACTCTGCCAGGAAAGAAAACATCCAAAATCTTGTTCTAAAGCTTGCACGGGGGTCTGCAAAGAGTTTGGCAAGAATGAAAGGTAGTTGTCCAAAACTCGTTCTTTTCCAATAGAATAACCATGGAAAAGGCAGGAGAGTGGTAAAGTACTGTTTTCTCTAAGTCTGAAGGCTGCCCACACTGTGCCTGTGTGCTGCAGCTTGCATCTTCGCCTTTGGGAAGCTGCCGCTCGCCGATTCTCCCGGAGGCGAAGAAGCGGCTTCTTCGCACACAGAGCATTGTGGCGAGCGCAGGGAGCTCCTGAGAGCGGTTTGTGCCGAAAGAAGCCCGGGACCGGCACTTAGCTTCGGAGAGCTGCGTATCTGCGTCTTCTGCGTGTCTTGCCGCTCTACACTCAGCCAAAAGCTTTTCCACCATATCTTGCAAGGAGAAACTCTGCCAGGAAAGAAAACATCCAAAATCTTGTTCTTAAGCTTGCACGGGGGTCTGCAAAGAGTTTGGCAAGAATGAAAGGTAGTTGTCCAAAACTCGTTCTTTTCCAATAGAATAACCATGGAAAAGGCAGGAGAGTGGTCAAGTACTGTTTTCTCTAAGTCTGAAGGCTGCCCACACTGTGCCTGTGT
Source organism: Molothrus aeneus (assembly GCF_037042795.1). Lineage (NCBI taxonomy): Eukaryota > Metazoa > Chordata > Aves > Passeriformes > Icteridae > Molothrus > Molothrus aeneus. Next base: position 120,513 of record NW_027098931.1, on the reverse strand, counting down.
GCTGCAGCTTGCATCTTCGCCTTTGGGAAGCTGCCGCTCGCCGATTCTCCCGGAGGCGAAGAAGCGGCTTCTTCGCACACAGAGCATTGTGGCGAGCGCAGGGAGCTCCTGAGAGCGGTTTGTGCCGAAAGAAGCCCGGGACCGGCACTTAGCTTCGGAGAGCTGCGTATCTGCGTCTTCTGCGTGTCTTGCCGCTCTACACTCAGCAAAAAGCTTTTCCACCATATCTTGCAAGGAGAAACTCTGCCAGGAAAGAAAACATCCAAAATCTTGTTCTAAAGCTTGCACGCAGGTCTGCAAAGAGTGTGGCAAGAATGAAAGGTAGTTGTCCAAAACTCGTTCTTTTCCAATAGAATAACCATGGAAAAGGCAGGAGAGTGGTCAAGTACTGTTTTCTCTAAGTCTGAAGGCTGCCCACACTGTGCCTGTGTGCTGCAGCTTGCATCTTCGCCTTTGGGAAGCTGCCGCTCGCCGATTCTCCCGGAGGCGAAGAAGCGGCTTCTTCGCACACAGAGCATTGTGGCGAGCGCAGGGAGCTCCTGAGAGCGGTTTGTGCCGAAAGAAGCCCGGGACCGGCACTTCGCTTCGGAGAGCTGCGTATCTGCGTCTTCTGCGTGTCTTGCCGCTCTACACTCAGCAAAAAGCTTTTCCACCATATCTTGCAAGGAGAAACTCTGCCAGGAAAGAAAACATCCAAAATCTTGTTCTTAAGCTTGCACGGGGGTCTGCAAAGAGTTTGGCAAGAATGAAAGGTAGTTGTCCAAAACTCGTTCTTTTCCAATAGAATAACCATGGAAAAGGCAGGAGAGTGGTAAAGTACTGTTTTCTCTAAGTCTGAAGGCTGCCCACACTGTGCCTGTGTGCTGCAGCTTGCATCTTCGCCTTTGGGAAGCTGCCGCTCGCCGATTCTCCCGGAGGCGAAGAAGCGGCTTCTTCGCACACAGAGCATTGTGGCGAGCGCAGGGAGCTCCTGAGAGCGGTTTGTGCCGAAAGAAGCCCGGGACCGGCACTTAGCTTCGGAGAGCTGCGTATCTGCGTCTTCTGCGTGTCTTGCCGCTCTACACTCAGCAAAAAGCTTTTCCACCATATCTTGCAAGGAGAAACTCTGCCAGGAAAGAAAACATCCAAAATCTTGTTCTAAAGCTTGCACGGAGGTCTGCAAAGAGTTTGGCAAGAATGAAAGGTAGTTGTCCAAAACTCGTTCTTTTCCAATAGAATAACCATGGAAAAGGCAGGAGAGTGGTAAAGTACTGTTTTCTCTAAGTCTGAAGGCTGCCCACACTGTGCCTGTGTGCTGCAGCTTGCATCTTCGCCTTTGGGAAGCTGCCGCTCGCCGATTCTCCCGGAGGCGAAGAAGCGGCTTCTTCGCACACAGAGCATTGTGGCGAGCGCAGGGAGCTCCTGAGAGCGGTTTGTGCCGAAAGAAGCCCGGGACCGGCACTTAGCTTCGGAGAGCTGCGTATCTGCGTCTTCTGCGTGTCTTGCCGCTCTACACTCAGCAAAAAGCTTTTCCAGCATATCTTGCAAGGAGAAACTCTGCCAGGAAAGAAAACATCCAAAATCTTGTTCTTAAGCTTGCACGGGGGTCTGCAAAGAGTGTGGCAAGAATGAAAGGTAGTTGTCCAAAACTCGTTCTTTTCCAATAGAATAACCATGGAAAAGGCAGGAGAGTGGTAAAGTACTGTTTTCTCTAAGTCTGAAGGCTGCCCACACTGTGCCTGTGTGCTGCAGCTTGCATCTTCGCCTTTGGGAAGCTGCCGCTCGCCGATTCTCCCGGAGGCGAAGAAGCGGCTTCTTCGCACACAGAGCATTGTGGCGAGCGCAGGGAGCTCCTGAGAGCGGTTTGTGCCGAAAGAAGCCCGGGACCGGCACTTCGCTTCGGAGAGCTGCGTATCTGCGTCTTCTGCGTGTCTTGCCGCTCTACACTCAGCAAAAAGCTTTTCCACCATATCTTGCAAGGAGAAACTCTGCCAGGAAAGAAAACATCCAAAATCTTGTTCTTAAGCTTGCACGGGGGTCTGCAAAGAGTTTGGCAAGAATGAAAGGTAGTTGTCCAAAACTCGTTCTTTTCCAATAGAATAACCATGGAAAAGGCAGGAGAGTGGTAAAGTACTGTTTTCTCTAAGTCTGAAGGCTGCCCACACTGTGCCTGTGTGCTGCAGCTTGCATCTTCGCCTTTGGGAAGCTGCCGCTCGCCGATTCTCCCGGAGGCGAAGAAGCGGCTTCTTCGCACACAGAGCATTGTGGCGAGCGCAGGGAGCTCCTGAGAGCGGTTTGTGCCGAAAGAAGCCCGGGACCGGCACTTAGCTTCGGAGAGCTGCGTATCTGCGTCTTCTGCGTGTCTTGCCGCTCTACACTCAGCAAAAAGCTTTTCCACCATATCTTGCAAGGAGAAACTCTGCCAGGAAAGAAAACATCCAAAATCTTGTTCTAAAGCTTGCACGGGGGTCTGCAAAGAGTTTGGCAAGAATGAAAGGTAGTTGTCCAAAACTCGTTCTTTTCCAATAGAATAACCATGGAAAAGGCAGGAGAGTGGTAAAGTACTGTTTTCTCTAAGTCTGAAGGCTGCCCACACTGTGCCTGTGTGCTGCAGCTTGCATCTTCGCCTTTGGGAAGCTGCCGCTCGCCGATTCTCCCGGAGGCGAAGAAGCGGCTTCTTCGCACACAGAGCATTGTGGCGAGCGCAGGGAGCTCCTGAGAGCGGTTTGTGCCGAAAGAAGCCCGGGACCGGCACTTAGCTTCGGAGAGCTGCGTATCTGCGTCTTCTGCGTGTCTTGCCGCTCTACACTCAGCAAAAAGCTTTTCCACCATATCTTGCAAGGAGAAACTCTGCCAGGAAAGAAAACATCCAAAATCTTGTTCTAAAGCTTGCACGGAGGTCTGCAAAGAGTTTGGCAAGAATGAAAGGTAGTTGTCCAAAACTCGTTCTTTTCCAATAGAATAACCATGGAAAAGGCAGGAGAGTGGTAAAGTACTGTTTTCTCTAAGTCTGAAGGCTGCCCACACTGTGCCTGTGTGCTGCAGCTTGCATCTTCGCCTTTGGGAAGCTGCCGCTCGCCGATTCTCCCGGAGGCGAAGAAGCGGCTTCTTCGCACACAGAGCATTGTGGCGAGCGCAGGGAGCTCCTGAGAGCGGTTTGTGCCGAAAGAAGCCCGGGACCGGCACTTAGCTTCGGAGAGCTGCGTATCTGCGTCTTCTGCGTGTCTTGCCGCTCTACACTCAGCCAAAAGCTTTTCCACCATATCTTGCAAGGAGAAACTCTGCCAGGAAAGAAAACATCCAAAATCTTGTTCTAAAGCTTGCACGCAGGTCTGCAAAGAGTGTGGCAAGAATGAAAGGTAGTTGTCCAAAACTCGTTCTTTTCCAATAGAATAACCATGGAAAAGGCAGGAGAGTGGTAAAGTACTGTTTTCTCTAAGTCTGAAGGCTGCCCACACTGTGCCTGTGTGCTGCAGCTTGCATCTTCGCCTTTGGGAAGCTGCCGCTCGCCGATTCTCCCGGAGGCGAAGAAGCGGCTTCTTCGCACACAGAGCATTGTGGCGAGCGCAGGGAGCTCCTGAGAGCGGTTTGTGCCGAAAGAAGCCCGGGACCGGCACTTCGCTTCGGAGAGCTGCGTATCTGCGTCTTCTGCGTGTCTTGCCGCTCTACACTCAGCAAAAAGCTTTTCCACCATATCTTGCAAGGAGAAACTCTGCCAGGAAAGAAAACATCCAAAATCTTGTTCTTAAGCTTGCACGGGGGTCTGCAAAGAGTTTGGCAAGAATGAAAGGTAGTTGTCCAAAACTCGTTCTTTTCCAATAGAATAACCATGGAAAAGGCAGGAGAGTGGTAAAGTACTGTTTTCTCTAAGTCTGAAGGCTGCCCACACTGTGCCTGTGTGCTGCAGCTTGCATCTTCGCCTTTGGGAAGCTGCCGCTCGCCGATTCTCCCGGAGGCGAAGAAGCGGCTTCTTCGCACACAGAGCATTGTGGCGAGCGCAGGGAGCTCCTGAGAGCGGTTTGTGCCGAAAGAAGCCCGGGACCGGCACTTAGCTTCGGAGAGCTGCGTATCTGCGTCTTCTGCGTGTCTTGCCGCTCTACACTCAGCAAAAAGCTTTTCCACCATATCTTGCAAGGAGAAACTCTGCCAGGAAAGAAAACATCCAAAATCTTGTTCTAAAGCTTGCACGGAGGTCTGCAAAGAGTTTGGCAAGAATGAAAGGTAGTTGTCCAAAACTCGTTCTTTTCCAATAGAATAACCATGGAAAAGGCAGGAGAGTGGTAAAGTACTGTTTTCTCTAAGTCTGAAGGCTGCCCACACTGTGCCTGTGTGCTGCAGCTTGCATCTTCGCCTTTGGGAAGCTGCCGCTCGCCGATTCTCCCGGAGGCGAAGAAGCGGCTTCTTCGCACACAGAGCATTGTGGCGAGCGCAGGGAGCTCCTGAGAGCGGTTTGTGCCGAAAGAAGCCCGAGACCGGCACTTAGCTTCGGAGAGCTGCGTATCTGCGTCTTCTGCGTGTCTTGCCGCTCTACACTCAGCCAAAAGCTTTTCCACCATATCTTGCAAGGAGAAACTCTGCCAGGAAAGAAAACATCCAAAATCTTGTTCTAAAGCTTGCACGGGGGTCTGCAAAGAGTTTGGCAAGAATGAAAGGTAGTTGTCCAAAACTCGTTCTTTTCCAATAGAATAACCATGGAAAAGGCAGGAGAGTGGTAAAGTACTGTTTTCTCTAAGTCTGAAGGCTGCCCACACTGTGCCTGTGTGCTGCAGCTTGCATCTTCGCCTTTGGGAAGCTGCCGCTCGCCGATTCTCCCGGAGGCGAAGAAGCGGCTTCTTCGCACACAGAGCATTGTGGCGAGCGCAGGGAGCTCCTGAGAGCGGTTTGTGCCGAAAGAAGCCCGGGACCGGCACTTAGCTTCGGAGAGCTGCGTATCTGCGTCTTCTGCGTGTCTTGCCGCTCTACACTCAGCAAAAAGCTTTTCCAGCATATCTTGCAAGGAGAAACTCTGCCAGGAAAGAAAACATCCAAAATCTTGTTCTAAAGCTTGCACGGGGGTCTGCAAAGAGTTTGGCAAGAATGAAAGGTAGTTGTCCAAAACTCGTTCTTTTCCAATAGAATAACCATGGAAAAGGCAGGAGAGTGGTAAAGTACTGTTTTCTCTAAGTCTGAAGGCTGCCCACACTGTGCCTGTGTGCTGCAGCTTGCATCTTCGCCTTTGGGAAGCTGCCGCTCGCCGATTCTCCCGCAGGCGAAGAAGCGGCTTCTTCGCACACAGAGCATTGTGGCGAGCGCAGGGAGCTCCTGAGAGCGGTTTGTGCCGAAAGAAGCCCGGGACCGGCACTTAGCTTCGGAGAGCTGCGTATCTGCGTCTTCTGCGTGTCTTGCCGCTCTACACTCAGCCAAAAGCTTTTCCACCATATCTTGCAAGGAGAAACTCTGCCAGGAAAGAAAACATCCAAAATCTTGTTCTAAAGCTTGCACGGAGGTCTGCAAAGAGTTTGGCAAGAATGAAAGGTAGTTGTCCAAAACTCGTTCTTTTCCAATAGAATAACCATGGAAAAGGCAGGAGAGTGGTAAAGTACTGTTTTCTCTAAGTCTGAAGGCTGCCCACACTGTGCCTGTGTGCTGCAGCTTGCATCTTCGCCTTTGGGAAGCTGCCGCTCGCCGATTCTCCCGGAGGCGAAGAAGCGGCTTCTTCGCACACAGAGCATTGTGGCGAGCGCAGGGAGCTCCTGAGAGCGGTTTGTGCCGAAAGAAGCCCGGGACCGGCACTTAGCTTCGGAGAGCTGCGTATCTGCGTCTTCTGCGTGTCTTGCCGCTCTACACTCAGCCAAAAGCTTTTCCACCATATCTTGCAAGGAGAAACTCTGCCAGGAAAGAAAACATCCCAAATCTTGTTCTAAAGCTTGCACGGGGGTCTGCAAAGAGTTTGGCAAGAATGAAAGGTAGTTGTCCAAAACTCGTTCTTTTCCAATAGAATAACCATGGAAAAGGCAGGAGAGTGGTAAAGTACTGTTTTCTCTAAGTCTGAAGGCTGCCCACACTGTGCCTGTGTGCTGCAGCTTGCATCTTCGCCTTTGGGAAGCTGCCGCTCGCCGATTCTCCCGGAGGCGAAGAAGCGGCTTCTTCGCACACAGAGCATTGTGGCGAGCGCAGGGAGCTCCTGAGAGCGGTTTGTGCCGAAAGAAGCCCGGGACCGGCACTTAGCTTCGGAGAGCTGCGTATCTGCGTCTTCTGCGTGTCTTGCCGCTCTACACTCAGCCAAAAGCTTTTCCACCATATCTTGCAAGGAGAAACTCTGCCAGGAAAGAAAACATCCAAAATCTTGTTCTTAAGCTTGCACGGGGGTCTGCAAAGAGTGTGGCAAGAATGAAAGGTAGTTGTCCAAAACTCGTTCTTTTCCAATAGAATAAGCATGGAAAAGGCAGGAGAGTGGTAAAGTACTGTTTTCTCTAAGTCTGAAGGCTGCCCACACTGTGCCTGTGTGCTGCAGCTTGCATCTTCGCCTTTGGGAAGCTGCCGCTCGCCGATTCTCCCGCAGGCGAAGAAGCGGCTTCTTCGCACACAGAGCATTGTGGCGAGCGCAGGGAGCTCCTGAGAGCGGTTTGTGCCGAAAGAAGCCCGGGACCGGCACTTAGTTTCGGAGAGCTGCGTATCTGCGTCTTCTGCGTGTCTTGCCGCTCTACACTCAGCCAAAAGCTTTTCCAGCATATCTTGCAAGGAGAAACTCTGCCAGGAAAGAAAACATCCAAAATCTTGTTCTAAAGCTTGCACGCAGGTCTGCAAAGAGTGTGGCAAGAATGAAAGGTAGTTGTCCAAAACTCGTTCTTTTCCAATAGAATAACCATGGAAAAGGCAGGAGAGTGGTAAAGTACTGTTTTCTCTAAGTCTGAAGGCTGCCCACACTGTGCCTGTGTGCTGCAGCTTGCATCTTCGCCTTTGGGAAGCTGCCGCTCGCCGATTCTCCCGGAGGCGAAGAAGCGGCTTCTTCGCACACAGAGCATTGTGGCGAGCGCAGGGAGCTCCTGAGAGCGGTTTGTGCCGAAAGAAGCCCGGGACCGGCACTTCGCTTCGGAGAGCTGCGTATCTGCGTCTTCTGCGTGTCTTGCCGCTCTACACTCAGCAAAAAGCTTTTCCACCATATCTTGCAAGGAGAAACTCTGCCAGGAAAGAAAACATCCAAAATCTTGTTCTTAAGCTTGCACGGGGTCTGCAAAGAGTGTGGCAAGAATGAAAGGTAGTTGTCCAAAACTCGTTCTTTTCCAATAGAATAACCATGGAAAAGGCAGGAGAGTGGTCAAGTACTGTTTTCTCTAAGTCTGAAGGCTGCCCACACTGTGCCTGTGTGCTGCAGCTTGCATCTTCGCCTTTGGGAAGCTGCCGCTCGCCGATTCTCCCGGAGGCGAAGAAGCGGCTTCTTCGCACACAGAGCATTGTGGCGAGCGCAGGGAGCTCCTGAGAGCGGTTTGTGCCGAAAGAAGCCCCGGGACCGGCACTTAGTTTCGGAGAGCTGCGTATCTGCGTCTTCTGCGTGTCTTGCCGCTCTACACTCAGCCAAAAGCTTTTCCAGCATATCTTGCAAGGAGAAACTCTGCCAGGAAAGAAAACATCCAAAATCTTGTTCTAAAGCTTGCACGCAGGTCTGCAAAGAGTGTGGCAAGAATGAAAGGTAGTTGTCCAAAACTCGTTCTTTTCCAATAGAATAACCATGGAAAAGGCAGGAGAGTGGTAAAGTACTGTTTTCTCTAAGTCTGAAGGCTGCCCACACTGTGCCTGTGTGCTGCAGCTTGCATCTTCGCCTTTGGGAAGCTGCCGCTCGCCGATTCTCCCGGAGGCGAAGAAGCGGCTTCTTCGCACACAGAGCATTGTGGCGAGCGCAGGGAGCTCCTGAGAGCGGTTTGTGCCGAAAGAAGCCCGGGACCGGCACTTCGCTTCGGAGAGCTGCGTATCTGCGTCTTCTGCGTGTCTTGCCGCTCTACACTCAGCAAAAAGCTTTTCCACCATATCTTGCAAGGAGAAACTCTGCCAGGAAAGAAAACATCCAAAATCTTGTTCTTAAGCTTGCACGGGGGTCTGCAAAGAGTTTGGCAAGAATGAAAGGTAGTTGTCCAAAACTCGTTCTTTTCCAATAGAATAACCATGGAAAAGGCAGGAGAGTGGTAAAGTACTGTTTTCTCTAAGTCTGAAGGCTGCCCACACTGTGCCTGTGTGCTGCAGCTTGCATCTTCGCCTTTGGGAAGCTGCCGCTCGCCGATTCTCCCGGAGGCGAAGAAGCGGCTTCTTCGCACACAGAGCATTGTGGCGAGCGCAGGGAGCTCCTGAGAGCGGTTTGTGCCGAAAGAAGCCCGGGACCGGCACTTAGCTTCGGAGAGCTGCGTATCTGCGTCTTCTGCGTGTCTTGCCGCTCTACACTCAGCAAAAAGCTTTTCCACCATATCTTGCAAGGAGAAACTCTGCCAGGAAAGAAAACATCCAAAATCTTGTTCTAAAGCTTGCACGGGGGTCTGCAAAGAGTTTGGCAAGAATGAAAGGTAGTTGTCCAAAACTCGTTCTTTTCCAATAGAATAACCATGGAAAAGGCAGGAGAGTGGTAAAGTACTGTTTTCTCTAAGTCTGAAGGCTGCCCACACTGTGCCTGTGTGCTGCAGCTTGCATCTTCGCCTTTGGGAAGCTGCCGCTCGCCGATTCTCCCGGAGGCGAAGAAGCGGCTTCTTCGCACACAGAGCATTGTGGCGAGCGCAGGGAGCTCCTGAGAGCGGTTTGTGCCGAAAGAAGCCCGGGACCGGCACTTCGCTTCGGAGAGCTGCGTATCTGCGTCTTCTGCGTGTCTTGCCGCTCTACACTCAGCCAAAAGCTTTTCCACCATATCTTGCAAGGAGAAACTCTGCCAGGAAAGAAAACATCCAAAATCTTGTTCTAAAGCTTGCACGGAGGTCTGCAAAGAGTTTGGCAAGAATGAAAGGTAGTTGTCCAAAACTCGTTCTTTTCCAATAGAATAACCATGGAAAAGGCAGGAGAGTGGTAAAGTACTGTTTTCTCTAAGTCTGAAGGCTGCCCACACTGTGCCTGTGTGCTGCAGCTTGCATCTTCGCCTTTGGGAAGCTGCCGCTCGCCGATTCTCCCGGAGGCGAAGAAGCGGCTTCTTCGCACACAGAGCATTGTGGCGAGCGCAGGGAGCTCCTGAGAGCGGTTTGTGCCGAAAGAAGCCCGGGACCGGCACTTAGCTTCGGAGAGCTGCGTATCTGCGTCTTCTGCGTGTCTTGCCGCTCTACACTCAGCCAAAAGCTTTTCCACCATATCTTGCAAGGAGAAACTCTGCCAGGAAAGAAAACATCCAAAATCTTGTTCTAAAGCTTGCACGGAGGTCTGCAAAGAGTTTGGCAAGAATGAAAGGTAGTTGTCCAAAACTCGTTCTTTTCCAATAGAATAACCATGGAAAAGGCAGGAGAGTGGTAAAGTACTGTTTTCTCTAAGTCTGAAGGCTGCCCACACTGTGCCTGTGTGCTGCAGCTTGCATCTTCGCCTTTGGGAAGCTGCCGCTCGCCGATTCTCCCGGAGGCGAAGAAGCGGCTTCTTCGCTCACAGAGCATTGTGGCGAGCGCAGGGAGCTCCTGAGAGCGGTTTGTGCCGAAAGAAGCCCGGGACCGGCACTTAGCTTCGGAGAGCTGCGTATCTGCGTCTTCTGCGTGTCTTGCCGCTCTACACTCAGCCAAAAGCTTTTCCACCATATCTTGCAAGGAGAAACTCTGCCAGGAAAGAAAACATCCAAAATCTTGTTCTAAAGCTTGCACGGGGGTCTGCAAAGAGTTGGCAAGAATGAAAGGTAGTTGTCCAAAACTCGTTCTTTTCCAATAGAATAACCATGGAAAAGGCAGGAGAGTGGTAAAGTACTGTTTTCTCTAAGTCTGAATGCTGCCCACACTGTGCCTGCGTGCTGCAGCTTGCATCTTCGCCTTTGGGAAGCTGCCGCTCGCCGATTCTCCCGGAGGCGAAGAAGCGGCTTCTTCGCACACAGAGCATTGTGGCGAGCGCAGGGAGCTCCTGAGAGCGGTTTGTGCCGAAAGAAGCCCGGGACCGGCACTTAGCTTCGGAGAGCTGCGTATCTGCGTCTTCTGCGTGTCTTGCCGCTCTACACTCAGCAAAAAGCTTTTCCACCATATCTTGCAAGGAGAAACTCTGCCAGGAAAGAAAACATCCAAAATCTTGTTCTAAAGCTTGCACGGGGGTCTGCAAAGAGTTTGGCAAGAATGAAAGGTAGTTGTCCAAAACTCGTTCTTTTCCAATAGAATAAACATGGATAAGGCAGGAGAGTGGTAAAGTACTGTTTTCTCTAAGTCTGAATGCTGCCCACACTGTGCCTGTTTGCTGCAGCTTGCATCTTCGCCTTTGGGAAGCTGCCGCTCGCCGATTCTCCCGGAGGCGAAGAAGCGGCTTCTTCACACACAGAGCATTGTGGCGAGCGCAGGGAGCTCCTGAGAGCGGTTTGTGCCGAAAGAAGCCCGGGACCGGCACTTAGCTTCGGAGAGCTGCGTATCTGCGTCTTCTGCGTGTCTTGCCGCTCTACACTCAGCAAAAAGCTTTTCCACCATATCTTGCAAGGAGAAACTCTGCCAGGAAAGAAAACATCCAAAATCTTGTTCTAAAGCTTGCACGGGGGTCTGCAAAGAGTTTGGCAAGAATGAAAGGTAGTTGTCCAAAACTCGTTCTTTTCCAATAGAATAACCATGGAAAAGGCAGGAGAGTGGTAAAGTACTGTTTTCTCTAAGTCTGAAGGCTGCCCACACTGTGCCTGTGTGCTGCACCTTGCATCTTCGCCTTTGGGAAGCTGCCGCTCGCCGATTCTCCCGCAGGCGAAGAAGCGGCTTCTTCGCACACAGAGCATTGTGGCGAGCGCAGGGAGCTCCTGAGAGCGGTTTGTGCCGAAAGAAGCCCGGGACCGGCACTTAGCTTCGGAGAGCTGCGTATCCGCGTCTTCTGCGTGTCTTGCCGCTCTACACTCAGCAAAAAGCTTTTCCACCATATCTTGCAAGGAGAAACTCTGCCAGGAAAGAAAACATCCAAAATCTTGTTCTAAAGCTTGCACGGGGGTCTGCAAAGAGTTTGGCAAGAATGAAAGGTAGTTGTCCAAAACTCGTTCTTTTCCAATAGAATAACCATGGAAAAGGCAGGAGAGTGGTAAAGTACTGTTTTCTCTAAGTCTGAAGGCTGCCCACACTGTGCCTGTGTGCCGCAGCTTGCATCTTCGCCTTTGGGAAGCTGCCGCTCGCCGATTCTCCCGCAGGCGAAGAAGCGGCTTCTTCGCACACAGAGCATTGTGGCGAGCGCAGGGAGCTCCTGAGAGCGGTTTGTGCCGAAAGAAGCCCGGGACCGGCACTTAGCTTCGGAGAGCTGCGTATCTGCGTCTTCTGCGTGTCTTGCCGCTCTACACTCAGCAAAAAGCTTTTCCACCATATCTTGCAAGGAGAAACTCTGCCAGGAAAGAAAACATCCAAAATCTTGTTCTAAAGCTTGCACGGGGGTCTGCAAAGAGTTTGGCAAGAATGAAAGGTAGTTGTCCAAAACTCGTTCTTTTCCAATAGAATAACCATGGAAAAGGCAGGAGAGTGGTAAAGTACTGTTTTCTCTAAGTCTGAATGCTGCCCACACTGTGCCTGCGTGCTGCAGCTTGCATCTTCGCCTTTGGGAAGCTGCCGCTCGCCGATTCTCCCGGAGGCGAAGAAGCGGCTTCTTCGCACACAGAGCATTGTGGCGAGCGCAGGGAGCTCCTGAGAGCGGTTTGTGCCGAAAGAAGCCCGGGACCGGCACTTAGCTTCGGAGAGCTGCGTATCTGCGTCTTCTGCGTGTCTTGCCGCTCTACACTCAGCAAAAAGCTTTTCCACCATATCTTGCAAGGAGAAACTCTGCCAGGAAAGAAAACATCCAAAATCTTGTTCTAAAGCTTGCACGGGGGTCTGCAAAGAGTTTGGCAAGAATGAAAGGTAGTTGTCCAAAACTCGTTCTTTTCCAATAGAATAAACATGGATAAGGCAGGAGAGTGGTAAAGTACTGTTTTCTCTAAGTCTGAATGCTGCCCACACTGTGCCTGTTTGCTGCAGCTTGCATCTTCGCCTTTGGGAAGCTGCCGCTCGCCGATTCTCCCGGAGGCGAAGAAGCGGCTTCTTCACACACAGAGCATTGTGGCGAGCGCAGGGAGCTCCTGAGAGCGGTTTGTGCCGAAAGAAGCCCGGGACCGGCACTTAGCTTCGGAGAGCTGCGTATCTGCGTCTTCTGCGTGTCTTGCCGCTCTACACTCAGCAAAAAGCTTTTCCACCATATCTTGCAAGGAGAAACTCTGCCAGGAAAGAAAACATCCAAAATCTTGTTCTAAAGCTTGCACGGGGGTCTGCAAAGAGTTTGGCAAGAATGAAAGGTAGTTGTCCAAAACTCGTTCTTTTCCAATAGAATAACCATGGAAAAGGCAGGAGAGTGGTAAAGTACTGTTTTCTCTAAGTCTGAATGCTGCCCACACTGTGCCTGTGTGCTGCACCTTGCATCTTCGCCTTTGGGAAGCTGCCGCTCGCCGATTCTCCCGCAGGCGAAGAAGCGGCTTCTTCGCACACAGAGCATTGTGGCGAGCGCAGGGAGCTCCTGAGAGCGGTTTGTGCCGAAAGAAGCCCGGGACCGGCACTTAGCTTCGGAGAGCTGCGTATCCGCGTCTTCTGCGTGTCTTGCCGCTCTACACTCAGCAAAAAGCTTTTCCACCATATCTTGCAAGGAGAAACTCTGCCAGGAAAGAAAACATCCAAAATCTTGTTCTAAAGCTTGCACGGGGGTCTGCAAAGAGTTTGGCAAGAATGAAAGGTAGTTGTCCAAAACTCGTTCTTTTCCAATAGAATAACCATGGAAAAGGCAGGAGAGTGGTAAAGTACTGTTTTCTCTAAGTCTGAAGGCTGCCCACACTGTGCCTGTGTGCCGCAGCTTGCATCTTCGCCTTTGGCAAGCTGCCGCTCGCCGATTCTCCCGCAGGCGAAGAAGCGGCTTCTTCGCACACAGAGCATTGTGGCGAGCGCAGGGAGCTCCTGAGAGCGGTTTGTGCCGAAAGAAGCCCGGGACCGGCACTTAGCTTCGGAGAGCTGCGTATCTGCGTCTTCTGTGTGTCTTGCCGCTCTACACTCAGCAAAAAGCTTTTCCACCATATCTTGCAAGGAGAAACTCTGCCAGGAAAGAAAACATCCAAAATCTTGTTCTAAAGCTTGCACGGGGGTCTGCAAAGAGTTTGGCAAGAATGAAAGGTAGTTGTCCAAAACTCGTTCTTTTCCAATAGAATAACCATGGATAAGGCAGGAGAGTGGTAAAGTACTGTTTTCTCTAAGTCTGAATGCTGCCCACACTGTGCCTGTGTGCTGCAGCTTGCATCTTCGCCTTTGGGAAGCTGCCGCTCGCCGATTCTCCCGCAGGCGAAGAAGCGGCTTCTTCGCACACAGAGCATTGTGGCGAGCGCAGGGAGCTCCTGAGAGCGGTTTGTGCCGAAAGAAGCCCGGGACCGGCACTTAGCTTCGGAGAGCTGCGTATCTGCGTCTTCTGCGTGTCTTGCCGCTCTACACTCAGCAAAAAGCTTTTCCACCATATCTTGCAAGGAGAAACTCTGCCAGGAAAGAAAACATCCAAAATCTTGTTCTAAAGCTTGCACGGGGGTCTGCAAAGAGTTTGGCAAGAATGAAAGGTAGTTGTCCAAAACTCGTTCTTTTCCAATAGAATAACCATGGAAAAGGCAGGAGAGTGGTAAAGTACTGTTTTCTCTAAGTCTGAAGGCTGCCCACACTGTGCCTGCGTGCTGCAGCTTGCATCTTCGCCTTTGGGAAGCTGCCGCTCGCCGATTCTCCCGGAGGCGAAGAAGCGGCTTCTTCGCACACAGAGCATTGTGGCGAGCGCAGGGAGCTCCTGAGAGCGGTTTGTGCCGAAAGAAGCCCGGGACCGGCACTTAGCTTCGGAGAGCTGCGTATCTGCGTCTTCTGCGTGTCTTGCCGCTCTACACTCAGCCAAAAGCTTTTCCACCATATCTTGCAAGGAGAAACTCTGCCAGGAAAGAAAACATCCAAAATCTTGTTCTAAAGCTTGCACGGGGGTCTGCAAAGAGTTTGGCAAGAATGAAAGGTAGTTGTCCAAAACTCGTTCTTTTCCAATAGAATAACCATGGAAAAGGCAGGAGAGTGGTAAAGTACTGTTTTCTCTAAGTCTGAAGGCTGCCCACACTGTGCCTGTGTGCCGCAGCTTGCATCTTCGCCTTTGGGAAGCTGCCGCTCGCCGATTCTCCCGGAGGCGAAGAAGCGGCTTCTTCGCACACAGAGCATTGTGGCGAGCGCAGGGAGCTCCTGAGAGCGGTTTGTGCCGAAAGAAGCCCGGGACCGGCACTTAGCTTCGGAGAGCTGCGTATCTGCGTCTTCTGCGTGTCTTGCCGCTCTACACTCAGCCAAAAGCTTTTCCACCATATCTTGCAAGGAGAAACTCTGCCAGGAAAGAAAACATCCAAAATCTTGTTCTAAAGCTTGCACGGGGGTCTGCAAAGAGTTTGGCAAGAATGAAAGGTAGTTGTCCAAAACTCGTTCTTTTCCAATAGAATAACCATGGAAAAGGCAGGAGAGTGGTAAAGTACTGTTTTCTCTAAGTCTGAAGGCTGCCCACACTGTGCCTGTGTGCCGCAGCTTGCATCTTCGCCTTTGGGAAGCTGCCGCTCGCCGATTCTCCCGCAGGCGAAGAAGCGGCTTCTTCGCACACAGAGCATTGTGGCGAGCGCAGGGAGCTCCTGAGAGCGGTTTGTGCCGAAAGAAGCCCGGGACCGGCACTTAGCTTCGGAGAGCTGCGTATCTGCGTCTTCTGCGTGTCTTGCCGCTCTACACTCAGCAAAAAGCTTTTCCACCATATCTTGCAAGGAGAAACTCTGCCAGGAAAGAAAACATCCAAAATCTTGTTCTAAAGCTTGCACGGGGGTCTGCAAAGAGTTTGGCAAGAATGAAAGGTAGTTGTCCAAAACTCGTTCTTTTCCAATAGAATAACCATGGAAAAGGCAGGAGAGTGGTAAAGTACTGTTTTCTCTAAGTCTGAAGGCTGCCCACACTGTGCCTGTGTGCTGCAGCTTGCATCTTCGCCTTTGGGAAGCTGCCGCTCGCCGATTCTCCCGGAGGCGAAGAAGCGGCTTCTTCGCACACAGAGCATTGTGGCGAGCGCAGGGAGCTCCTGAGAGCGGTTTGTGCCGAAAGAAGCCCGGGACCGGCACTTAGCTTCGGAGAGCTGCGTATCTGCGTCTTCTGCGTGTCTTGCCGCTCTACACTCAGCAAAAAGCTTTTCCACCATATCTTGCAAGGAGAAACTCTGCCAGGAAAGAAAACATCCAAAATCTTGTTCTAAAGCTTGCACGGGGGTCTGCAAAGAGTTTGGCAAGAATGAAAGGTAGTTGTCCAAAACTCGTTCTTTTCCAATAGAATAAACATGGATAAGGCAGGAGAGTGGTAAAGTACTGTTTTCTCTAAGTCTGAATGCTGCCCACACTGTGCCTGTTTGCTGCAGCTTGCATCTTCGCCTTTGGGAAGCTGCCGCTCGCCGATTCTCCCGGAGGCGAAGAAGCGGCTTCTTCACACACAGAGCATTGTGGCGAGCGCAGGGAGCTCCTGAGAGCGGTTTGTGCCGAAAGAAGCCCGGGACCGGCACTTAGCTTCGGAGAGCTGCGTATCTGCGTCTTCTGCGTGTCTTGCCGCTCTACACTCAGCAAAAAGCTTTTCCACCATATCTTGCAAGGAGAAACTCTGCCAGGAAAGAAAACATCCAAAATCTTGTTCTAAAGCTTGCACGGGGGTCTGCAAAGAGTTTGGCAAGAATGAAAGGTAGTTGTCCAAAACTCGTTCTTTTCCAATAGAATAACCATGGAAAAGGCAGGAGAGTGGTAAAGTACTGTTTTCTCTAAGTCTGAAGGCTGCCCACACTGTGCCTGTGTGCTGCAGCTTGCATCTTCGCCTTTGGGAAGCTGCCGCTCGCCGATTCTCCCGGAGGCGAAGAAGCGGCTTCTTCGCACACAGAGCATTGTGGCGAGCGCAGGGAGCTCCTGAGAGCGGTTTGTGCCGAAAGAAGCCCGGGACCGGCACTTAGCTTCGGAGAGCTGCGTATCTGCGTCTTCTGCGTGTCTTGCCGCTCTACACTCAGCCAAAAGCTTTTCCACCATATCTTGCAAGGAGAAACTCTGCCAGGAAAGAAAACATCCAAAATCTTGTTCTAAAGCTTGCACGGGGGTCTGCAAAGAGTTTGGCAAGAATGAAAGGTAGTTGTCCAAAACTCGTTCTTTTCCAATAGAATAACCATGGAAAAGGCAGGAGAGTGGTAAAGTACTGTTTTCTCTAAGTCTGAATGCTGCCCACACTGTGCCTGTGTGCTGCAGATTGCATCTTCGCCTTTGGGAAGCTGCCGCTCGCCGATTCTCCCGCAGGCGAAGAAGCGGCTTCTTCGCACACAGAGCATTGTGGCGAGCGCAGGGAGCTCCTGAGAGCGGTTTGTGCCGAAAGAAGCCCGGGACCGGCACTTAGCTTCGGAGAGCTGCGTATCTGCGTCTTCTGCGTGTCTTGCCGCTCTACACTCAGCAAAAAGCTTTTCCACCATATCTTGCAAGGAGAAACTCTGCCAGGAAAGAAAACATCCAAAATCTTGTTCTAAAGCTTGCACGGGGGTCTGCAAAGAGTTTGGCAAGAATGAAAGGTAGTTGTCCAAAACTCGTTCTTTTCCAATAGAATAACCATGGAAAAGGCAGGAGAGTGGTAAAGTACTGTTTTCTCTAAGTCTGAATGCTGCCCACACTGTGCCTGTGTGCTGCAGCTTGCATCTTCGCCTTTGGGAAGCTGCCGCTCGCCGATTCTCCCGCAGGCGAAGAAGCAGCTTCTTCGCACACAGAGCATTGTGGCGAGCGCAGGGAGCTCCTGAGAGCGGTTTGTGCCGAAAGAAGCCCGGGACCGGCACTTAGCTTCGGAGAGCTGCGTATCTGCGTCTTCTGCGTGTCTTGCCGCTCTACACTCAGCCAAAAGCTTTTCCACCATATCTTGCAAGGAGAAACTCTGCCAGGAAAGAAAACATCCAAAATCTTGTTCTAAAGCTTGCACGGGGGTCTGCAAAGAGTTGGGCAAGAATGAAAGGTAGTTGTCCAAAACTCGTTCTTTTCCAATATAATAACCATGGAAAAGGCAGGAGAGTGGTAAAGTACTGTTTTCTCTAAGTCTGAAGGCTGCCCACACTGTGCCTGTGTGCTGCAGCTTGCATCTTCGCCTTTGGGAAGCTGCCGCTCGCCGATTCTCCCGCAGGCGAAGAAGCGGCTTCTTCGCACACAGAGCATTGTGGCGAGCGCAGGGAGCTCCTGAGAGCGGTTTGTGCCGAAAGAAGCCCGGGACCGGCACTTAGCTTCGGAGAGCTGCGTATCTGCGTCTTCTGCGTGTCTTGCCGCTCTACACTCAGCAAAAAGCTTTTCCACCATATCTTGCAAGGAGAAACTCTGCCAGGAAAGAAAACATCCAAAATCTTGTTCGAAAGCTTGCACGGGGGTCTGCAAAGAGTTTGGCAAGAATGAAAGGTAGTTGTCCAAAACTCGTTCTTTTCCAATAGAATAACCATGGAAAAGGCAGGAGAGTGGTAAAGTACTGTTTTCTCTAAGTCTGAAGGCTGCCCACACTGTGCCTGTGTGCTGCACCTTGCATCTTCGCCTTTGGGAAGCTGCCGCTCGCCGATTCTCCCGGAGGCGAAGAAGCGGCTTCTTCGCACACAGAGCATTGTGGCGAGCGCAGGGAGCTCCTGAGAGCGGTTTGTGCCGAAAGAAGCCCGGGACCGGCACTTAGCTTTGGAGAGCTGCGTATCTGCGTCTTCTGCGTGTCTTGCCGCTCTACACTCAGCAAAAAGCTTTTCCACCATATCTTGCAAGGAGAAACTCTGCCAGGAAAGAAAACATCCAAAATCTTGTTCTAAAG
This sequence comes from Molothrus aeneus, assembly GCF_037042795.1. Taxonomy (NCBI): domain Eukaryota; kingdom Metazoa; phylum Chordata; class Aves; order Passeriformes; family Icteridae; genus Molothrus; species Molothrus aeneus. The sequence continues at coordinate 102,562 of NW_027098931.1, read as the reverse complement.
CTTGCACGGGGGTCTGCAAAGAGTTTGGCAAGAATGAAAGGTAGTTGTCCAAAACTCGTTCTTTTCCAATAGAATAACCATGGAAAAGGCAGGAGAGTGGTAAAGTACTGTTTTCTCTAAGTCTGAAGGCTGCCCACACTGTGCCTGTGTGCTGCAGCTTGCATCTTCGCCTTTGGGAAGCTGCTGCTCGCCGATTCTCCCGGAGGCGAAGAAGCGGCTTCTTCACACACAGAGCATTGTGGCGAGCGCAGGGAGCTCCTGAGAGCGGTTTGTGCCGAAAGAAGCCCGGGACCGGCACTTAGCTTCGGAGAGCTGCGTATCTGCGTCTTCTGCGTGTCTTGCCGCTCTACACTCAGCCAAAAGCTTTTCCACCATATCTTGCAAGGAGAAACTCTGCCAGGAAAGAAAACATCCAAAATCTTGTTCTAAAGCTTGCACGGGGGTCTGCAAAGAGTTTGGCAAGAATGAAAGGTAGTTGTCCAAAACTCGTTCTTTTCCAATAGAATAACCATGGAAAAGGCAGGAGAGTGGTAAAGTACTGTTTTCTCTAAGTCTGAAGGCTGCCCACACTGTGCCTGTGTGCTGCAGCTTGCATCTTCGCCTTTGGGAAGCTGCCGCTCGCCGATTCTCCCGGAGGCGAAGAAGCGGCTTCTTCGCTCACAGAGCATTGTGGCGAGCGCAGGGAGCTCCTGAGAGCGGTTTGTGCCGAAAGAAGCCCGGGACCGGCACTTAGCTTCGGAGAGCTGCGTATCTGCGTCTTCTGCGTGTCTTGCCGCTCTACACTCAGCAAAAAGCTTTTCCACCATATCTTGCAAGGAGAAACTCTGCCAGGAAAGAAAACATCCAAAATCTTGTTCTAAAGCTTGCACGGGGGTCTGCAAAGAGTTTGGCAAGAATGAAAGGTAGTTGTCCAAAACTCGTTCTTTTCCAATAGAATAACCATGGAAAAGGCAGGAGAGTGGTAAAGTACTGTTTTCTCTAAGTCTGAAGGCTGCCCACACTGTGCCTGTGTGCTGCAGCTTGCATCTTCGCCTTTGGGAAGCTGCCGCTCGCCGATTCTCCCGCAGGCGAAGAAGCGGCTTCTTCGCACACAGAGCATTGTGGCGAGCGCAGGGAGCTCCTGAGAGCGGTTTGTGCCGAAAGAAGCCCGGGACCGGCACTTAGCTTCGGAGAGCTGCGTATCTGCGTCTTCTGCGTGTCTTGCCGCTCTACACTCAGCAAAAAGCTTTTCCACCATATCTTGCAAAGAGAAACTCTGCCAGGAAAGAAAACATCCAAAATCTTGTTCTAAAGCTTGCACGGGGGTCTGCAAAGAGTTTGGCAAGAATGAAAGGTAGTTGTCCAAAACTCGTTCTTTTCCAATAGAATAACCATGGAAAAGGCAGGAGAGTGGTAAAGTACTGTTTTCTCTAAGTCTGAATGCTGCCCACACTGTGCCTGTTTGCTGCAGCTTGCATCTTCGCCTTTGGGAAGCTGCCGCTCGCCGATTCTCCCGGAGGCGAAGAAGCGGCTTCTTCGCACACAGAGCATTGTGGCGAGCGCAGGGAGCTCCTGAGAGCGGTTTGTGCCGAAAGAAGCCCGGGACCGGCACTTAGCTTCGGAGAGCTGCGTATCTGCGTCTTCTGCGTGTCTTGCCGCTCTACACTCAGCAAAAAGCTTTTCCACCATATCTTGCAAGGAGAAACTCTGCCAGGAAAGAAAACATCCAAAATCTTGTTCTAAAGCTTGCACGCAGGTCTGCAAAGAGTTTGGCAAGAATGAAAGGTAGTTGTCCAAAACTCGTTCTTTTCCAATAGAATAACCATGGAAAAGGCAGGAGAGTGGTAAAGTACTGTTTTCTCTAAGTCTGAAGGCTGCCCACACTGTGCCTGTGTGCTGCAGCTTGCATCTTCGCCTTTGCGAAGCTGCCGCTCGCCGATTCTCCCGGAGGCGAAGAAGCGGCTTCTTCGCACACAGAGCATTGTGGCGAGCGCAGGGAGCTCCTGAGAGCGGTTTGTGCCGAAAGAAGCCCGGGACCGGCACTTAGCTTCGGAGAGCTGCGTATCTGCGTCTTCTGCGTGTCTTGCCGCTCTACACTCAGCCAAAAGCTTTTCCACCATATCTTGCAAGGAGAAACTCTGCCAGGAAAGAAAACATCCAAAATCTTGTTCTAAAGCTTGCACGGAGGTCTGCAAAGAGTTTGGCAAGAATGAAAGGTAGTTGTCCAAAACTCGTTCTTTTCCAATAGAATAACCATGGAAAAGGCAGGAGAGTGGTAAAGTACTGTTTTCTCTAAGTCTGAATGCTGCCCACACTGTGCCTGTGTGCTGCAGCTTGCATCTTCGCCTTTGGGAAGCTGCCGCTCGCCGATTCTCCCGCAGGCGAAGAAGCGGCTTCTTCACACACAGAGCATTGTGGCGAGCGCAGGGAGCTCCTGAGAGCGGTTTGTGCCGAAAGAAGCCCGGGACCGGCACTTAGCTTCGGAGAGCTGCGTATCTGCGTCTTCTGCGTGTCTTGCCGCTCTACACTCAGCCAAAAGCTTTTCCACCATATCTTGCAAGGAGAAACTCTGCCAGGAAAGAAAACATCCAAAATCTTGTTCTAAAGCTTGCACGGAGGTCTGCAAAGAGTTTGGCAAGAATGAAAGGTAGTTGTCCAAAACTCATTCTTTTCCAATAGAATAACCATGGAAAAGGCAGGAGAGTGGTAAAGTACTGTTTTCTCTAAGTCTGAAGGCTGCCCACACTGTGCCTGTGTGCTGCAGCTTGCATCTTCGCCTTTGGGAAGCTGCCGCTCGCCGATTCTCCCGCAGGCGAAGAAGCGGCTTCTTCGCACACAGAGCATTGTGGCGAGCGCAGGGAGCTCCTGAGAGCGGTTTGTGCCGAAAGAAGCCCGGGACCGGCACTTAGCTTTGGAGAGCTGCGTATCTGTGTCTTCTGCGTGTCTTGCCGCTCTACACTCAGCAAAAAGCTTTTCCACCATATCTTGCAAGGAGAAACTCTGCCAGGAAAGAAAACATCCAAAATCTTGTTCTAAAGCTTGCACGGGGGTCTGCAAAGAGTTTGGCAAGAATGAAAGGTAGTTGTCCAAAACTCGTTCTTTTCCAATAGAATAACCATGGAAAAGGCAGGAGAGTGGTAAAGTACTGTTTTCTCTAAGTCTGAAGGCTGCCCACACTGTGCCTGTGTGCTGCAGCTTGCATCTTCGCCTTTGGGAAGCTGCCGCTCGCCGATTCTCCCGCAGGCGAAGAAGCGGCTTCTTTGCACACAGAGCATTGTGGCGAGCGCAGGGAGCTCCTGAGAGCGGTTTGTGCCGAAAGAAGCCCGGGACCGGCACTTAGCTTCGGAGAGCTGCGTATCTGCGTCTTCTGCGTGTCTTGCCGCTCTACACTCAGCAAAAAGCTTTTCCACCATATCTTGCAAGGAGAAACTCTGCCAGGAAAGAAAACATCCAAAATCTTGTTCTAAAGCTTGCACGGGGGTCTGCAAAGAGTTTGGCAAGAATGAAAGGTAGTTGTCCAAAACTCGTTCTTTTCCAATAGAATAACCATGGAAAAGGCAGGAGAGTGGTAAAGTACTGTTTTCTCTAAGTCTGAATGCTGCCCACACTGTGCCTGTGTGCTGCAGCTTGCATCTTCGCCTTTGGGAAGCTGCCGCTCGCCGATTCTCCCGCAGGCGAAGAAGCGGCTTCTTCGCACACAGAGCATTGTGGCGAGCGCGGGGAGCTCCTGAGAGCGGTTTGTGCCGAAAGAAGCCCGGGACCGGCACTTAGCTTCGGAGAGCTGCGTATCTGCGTCTTCTGCGTGTCTTGCCGCTCTACACTCAGCAAAAAGCTTTTCCACCATATCTTGCAAGGAGAAACTCTGCCAGGAAAGAAAACATCCAAAATCTTGTTCTAAAGCTTGCACGGGGGTCTGCAAAGAGTTTGGCAAGAATGAAAGGTAGTTGTCCAAAACTCGTTCTTTTCCAATAGAATAACCATGGAAAAGGCAGGAGAGTGGTAAAGTACTGTTTTCTCTAAGTCTGAAGGCTGCCCACACTGTGCCTGTGTGCTGCAGCTTGCATCTTCGCCTTTGGGAAGCTGCCGCTCGCCGATTCTCCCGGAGGCGAAGAAGCGGCTTCTTCGCACACAGAGCATTGTGGCGAGCGCAGGGAGCTCCTGAGAGCGGTTTGTGCCGAAAGAAGCCCGGGACCGGCACTTAGCTTCGGAGAGCTGCGTATCTGCGTCTTCTGCGTGTCTTGCCGCTCTACACTCAGCAAAAAGCTTTTCCACCATATCTTGCAAGGAGAAACTCTGCCAGGAAAGAAAACATCCAAAATCTTGTTCTAAAGCTTGCACGGGGGTCTGCAAAGAGTTTGGCAAGAATGAAAGGTAGTTGTCCAAAACTCGTTCTTTTCCAATAGAATAACCATGGAAAAGGCAGGAGAGTGGTAAAGTACTGTTTTCTCTAAGTCTGAAGGCTGCCCACACTGTGCCTGTGTGCTGCAGCTTGCATCTTCGCCTTTGGGAAGCTGCCGCTCGCCGATTCTCCCGCAGGCGAAGAAGCGGCTTCTTGGCACACAGAGCATTGTGGCGAGCGCAGGGAGCTCCTGAGAGCGGTTTGTGCCGAAAGAAGCCCGGGACCGGCACTTAGCTTCGGAGAGCTGCGTATCTGCGTCTTCTGCGTGTCTTGCCGCTCTACACTCAGCAAAAAGCTTTTCCACCATATCTTGCAAGGAGAAACTCTGCCAGGAAAGAAAACATCCAAAATCTTGTTCTAAAGCTTGCACGGGGGTCTGCAAAGAGTTTGGCAAGAATGAAAGGTAGTTGTCCAAAACTCGTTCTTTTCCAATAGAATAACCATGGAAAAGGCAGGAGAGTGGTAAAGTACTGTTTTCTCTAAGTCTGAAGGCTGCCCACACTGTGCCTGTGTGCTGCAGCTTGCATCTTCGCCTTTGGGAAGCTGCCGCTCGCCGATTCTCCCGCAGGCGAAGAAGCGGCTTCTTCGCACACAGAGCATTGTGGCGAGCGCGGGGAGCTCCTGAGAGCGGTTTGTGCCGAAAGAAGCCCGGGACCGGCACTTAGCTTCGGAGAGCTGCGTATCTGCGTCTTCTGCGTGTCTTGCCGCTCTACACTCAGCGAAAAGCTTTTCCACCATATCTTGCAAGGAGAAACTCTGCCAGGAAAGAAAACATCCAAAATCTTGTTCTAAAGCTTGCACGGGGGTCTGCAAAGAGTTTGGCAAGAATGAAAGGTAGTTGTCCAAAACTCGTTCTTTTCCAATAGAATAACCATGGAAAAGGCAGGAGAGTGGTAAAGTACTGTTTTCTCTAAGTCTGAATGCTGCCCACACTGTGCCTGTGTGCTGCAGCTTGCATCTTCGCCTTTGGGAAGCTGCCGCTCGCCGATTCTCCCGCAGGCGAAGAAGCGGCTTCTTCGCACACAGAGCATTGTGGCGAGCGCGGGGAGCTCCTGAGAGCGGTTTGTGCCGAAAGAAGCCCGGGACCGGCACTTAGCTTCGGAGAGCTGCGTATCTGCGTCTTCTGCGTGTCTTGCCGCTCTACACTCAGCAAAAAGCTTTTCCACCATATCTTGCAAGGAGAAACTCTGCCAGGAAAGAAAACATCCAAAATCTTGTTCTAAAGCTTGCACGGGGGTCTGCAAAGAGTTTGGCAAGAATGAAAGGTAGTTGTCCAAAACTCGTTCTTTTCCAATAGAATAACCATGGAAAAGGCAGGAGAGTGGTAAAGTACTGTTTTCTCTAAGTCTGAAGGCTGCCCACACTGTGCCTGTGTGCTGCACCTTGCATCTTCGCCTTTGGGAAGCTGCCGCTCGCCGATTCTCCCGCAGGCGAAGAAGCGGCTTCTTCGCACACAGAGCATTGTGGCGAGCGCGGGGAGCTCCTGAGAGCAGTTTGTGCCGAAAGAAGCCCGGGACCGGCACTTAGCTTCGGAGAGCTGCGTATCTGCGTCTTCTGCGTGTCTTGCCGCTCTACACTCAGCAAAAAGCTTTTCCACCATATCTTGCAAGGAGAAACTCTGCCAGGAAAGAAAACATCCAAAATCTTGTTCTAAAGCTTGCAGGGGGGTCTGCAAAGAGTTTGGCAAGAATGAAAGGTAGTTGTCCAAAACTCGTTCTTTTCCAATAGAATAACCATGGAAAAGGCAGGAGAGTGGTAAAGTACTGTTTTCTCTAAGTCTGAAGGCTGCCCACACTGTGCCTGTGTGCTGCAGCTTGCATCTTCGCCTTTGGGAAGCTGCCGCTCGCCGATTCTCCCGCAGGCGAAGAAGCGGCTTCTTCGCACACAGAGCATTGTGGCGAGCGCAGGGAGCTCCTGAGAGCGGTTTGTGCCGAAAGAAGCCCGGGACCGGCACTTAGCTTCGGAGAGCTGCGTATCTGCGTCTTCTGCGTGTCTTGCCGCTCTACACTCAGCAAAAAGCTTTTCCACCATATCTTGCAAGGAGAAACTCTGCCAGGAAAGAAAACATCCAAAATCTTGTTCTAAAGCTTGCACGGGGGTCTGCAAAGAGTTTGGCAAGAATGAAAGGTAGTTGTCCAAAACTCGTTCTTTTCCAATAGAATAACCATGGAAAAGGCAGGAGAGTGGTAAAGTACTGTTTTCTCTAAGTCTGAAGGCTGCCCACACTGTGCCTGTGTGCTGCAGCTTGCATCTTCGCCTTTGGGAAGCTGCCGCTCGCCGATTCTCCCGCAGGCGAAGAAGCGGCTTCTTCGCACACAGAGCATTGTGGCGAGCGCAGGGAGCTCCTGAGAGCGGTTTGTGCCGAAAGAAGCCCGGGACCGGCACTTAGCTTCGGAGAGCTGCGTATCTGCGTCTTCTGCGTGTCTTGCCGCTCTACACTCAGCCAAAAGCTTTTCCACCATATCTTGCAAGGAGAAACTCTGCCAGGAAAGAAAACATCCAAAATCTTGTTCTAAAGCTTGCACGGGGGTCTGCAAAGAGTTTGGCAAGAATGAAAGGTAGTTGTCCAAAACTCGTTCTTTTCCAATAGAATAACCATGGAAAAGGCAGGAGAGTGGTAAAGTACTGTTTTCTCTAAGTCTGAAGGCTGCCCACACTGTGCCTGTGTGCTGCAGCTTGCATCTTCGCCTTTGGGAAGCTGCCGCTCGCCGATTCTCCCGCAGGCGAAGAAGCGGCTTCTTCGCACACAGAGCATTGTGGCGAGCGCAGGGAGCTCCTGAGAGCGGTTTGTGCCGAAAGAAGCCCGGGACCGGCACTTAGCTTCGGAGAGCTGCGTATCTGCGTCTTCTGCGTGTCTTGCCGCTCTACACTCAGCAAAAAGCTTTTCCACCATATCTTGCAAGGAGAAACTCTGCCAGGAAAGAAAACATCCAAAATCTTGTTCTAAAGCTTGCACGGGGGTCTGCAAAGAGTTGGGCAAGAATGAAAGGTAGTTGTCCAAAACTCGTTCTTTTCCAATAGAATAACCATGGAAAAGGCAGGAGAGTGGTAAAGTACTGTTTTCTCTAAGTCTGAAGGCTGCCCACACTGTGCCTGTGTGCTGCAGCTTGCATCTTCGCCTTTGGGAAGCTGCCGCTCGCCGATTCTCCCGCAGGCGAAGAAGCGGCTTCTTCACACACAGAGCATTGTGGCGAGCGCAGGGAGCTCCTGAGAGCGGTTTGTGCCGAAAGAACCCCGGGACCGGCACTTAGCTTCGGAGAGCTGCGTATCTGCGTCTTCTGCGTGTCTTGCCGCTCTACACTCAGCAAAAAGCTTTTCCACCATATCTTGCAAGGAGAAACTCTGCCAGGAAAGAAAACATCCAAAATCTTGTTCTAAAGCTTGCACGGGGGTCTGCAAAGAGTTTGGCAAGAATGAAAGGTAGTTGTCCAAAACTCGTTCTTTTCCAATAGAATAACTATGGAAAAGGCAGGAGAGTGGTAAAGTACTGTTTTCTCTAAGTCTGAAGGCTGCCCACACTGTGCCTGTGTGCTGCAGCTTGCATCTTCGCCTTTGGGAAGCTGCCGCTCGCCGATTCTCCCGCAGGCGAAGAAGCGGCTTCTTCGCACACAGAGCATTGTGGCGAGCGCAGGGAGCTCCTGAGAGCGGTTTGTGCCGAAAGAAGCCCGGGACCGGCACTTAGCTTCGGAGAGCTGCGTATCTGCGTCTTCTGCGTGTCTTGCCGCTCTACACTCAGCAAAAAGCTTTTCCACCATATCTTGCAAGGAGAAACTCTGCCAGGAAAGAAAACATCCAAAATCTTGTTCTAAAGCTTGCACGGGGGTCTGCAAAGAGTTTGGCAAGAATGAAAGGTAGTTGTCCAAAACTCGTTCTTTTCCAATAGAATAACCATGGATAAGGCAGGAGAGTGGTAAAGTACTGTTTTCTCTAAGTCTGAAGGCTGCCCACACTGTGCCTGTGTGCTGCAGCTTGCATCTTCGCCTTTGGGAAGCTGCCGCTCGCCGATTCTCCCGGAGGCGAAGAAGCGGCTTCTTCACACACAGAGCATTGTGGCGAGCGCAGGGAGCTCCTGAGAGCGGTTTGTGCCGAAAGAAGCCCGGGACCGGCACTTAGCTTCGGAGAGCTGCGTATCTGCGTCTTCTGCGTGTCTTGCCGCTCTACACTCAGCCAAAAGCTTTTCCACCATATCTTGCAAGGAGAAACCCTGCCAGGAAAGAAAACATCCAAAATCTTGTTCTAAAGCTTGCACGGGGGTCTGCAAAGAGTTTGGCAAGAATGAAAGGTAGTTGTCCAAAACTCGTTCTTTTCCAATAGAATAACCATGGAAAAGGCAGGAGAGTGGTAAAGTACTGTTTTCTCTAAGTCTGAAGGCTGCCCACACTGTGCCTGTGTGCTGCAGCTTGCATCTTCGCCTTTGGGAAGCTGCCGCTCGCCGATTCTCCCGCAGGCGAAGAAGCGGCTTCTTCGCACACAGAGCATTGTGGCGAGCGCAGGGAGCTCCTGAGAGCGGTTTGTGCCGAAAGAAGCCCGGGACCGGCACTTAGCTTCGGAGAGCTGCGTATCTGCGTCTTCTGCGTGTCTTGCCGCTCTACACTCAGCAAAAAGCTTTTCCACCATATCTTGCAAGGAGAAACTCTGCCAGGAAAGAAAACATCCAAAATCTTGTTCTAAAGCTTGCACGGGGGTCTGCAAAGAGTTTGGCAAGAATGAAAGGTAGTTGTCCAAAACTCGTTCTTTTCCAATAGAATAACCATGGAAAAGGCAGGAGAGTGGTAAAGTACTGTTTTCTCTAAGTCTGAAGGCTGCCCACACTGTGCCTGTGTGCTGCAGCTTGCATCTTCGCCTTTGGGAAGCTGCCGCTCGCCGATTCTCCCGGAGGCGAAGAAGCGGCTTCTTCGCACACAGAGCATTGTGGCGAGCGCAGGGAGCTCCTGAGAGCGGTTTGTGCCGAAAGAAGCCCGGGACCGGCACTTAGCTTCGGAGAGCTGCGTATCTGCGTCTTCTGCGTGTCTTGCCGCTCTACACTCAGCAAAAAGCTTTTCCACCATATCTTGCAAAGAGAAACTCTGCCAGGAAAGAAAACATCCAAAATCTTGTTCTAAAGCTTGCACGGGGGTCTGCAAAGAGTTTGGCAAGAATGAAAGGTAGTTGTCCAAAACTCGTTCTTTTCCAATAGAATAACCATGGAAAAGGCAGGAGAGTGGTAAAGTACTGTTTTCTCTAAGTCTGAATGCTGCCCACACTGTGCCTGTTTGCTGCAGCTTGCATCTTCGCCTTTGGGAAGCTGCCGCTCGCCGATTCTCCCGGAGGCGAAGAAGCGGCTTCTTCGCACACAGAGCATTGTGGCGAGCGCAGGGAGCTCCTGAGAGCGGTTTGTGCCGAAAGAAGCCCGGGACCGGCACTTAGCTTCGGAGAGCTGCGTATCTGCGTCTTCTGCGTGTCTTGCCGCTCTACACTCAGCAAAAAGCTTTTCCACCATATCTTGCAAGGAGAAACTCTGCCAGGAAAGAAAACATCCAAAATCTTGTTCTAAAGCTTGCACGGGGGTCTGCAAAGAGTTTGGCAAGAATGAAAGGTAGTTGTCCAAAACTCGTTCTTTTCCAATAGAATAACCATGGAAAAGGCAGGAGAGTGGTAAAGTACTGTTTTCTCTAAGTCTGAAGGCTGCCCACACTGTGCCTGTGTGCTGCAGCTTGCATCTTCGCCTTTGGGAAGCTGCCGCTCGCCGATTCTCCCGGAGGCGAAGAAGCGGCTTCTTCGCACACAGAGCATTGTGGCGAGCGCAGGGAGCTCCTGAGAGCGGTTTGTGCCGAAAGAAGCCCGGGACCGGCACTTAGCTTCGGAGAGCTGCATATCTGCGTCTTCTGCGTGTCTTGCCGCTCTACACTCAGCCAAAAGCTTTTCCACCATATCTTGCAAGGAGAAACTCTGCCAGGAAAGAAAACATCCAAAATCTTGTTCTAAAGCTTGCACGGGGGTCTGCAAAGAGTTTGGCAAGAATGAAAGGTAGTTGTCCAAAACTCGTTCTTTTCCAATAGAATAACCATGGAAAAGGCAGGAGAGTGGTAAAGTACTGTTTTCTCTAAGTCTGAAGGCTGCCCACACTGTGCCTGTGTGCTGCAGCTTGCATCTTCGCCTTTGGGAAGCTGCCGCTCGCCGATTCTCCCGCAGGCGAAGAAGCGGCTTCTTCGCACACAGAGCATTGTGGCAAGCGCAGGGAGCTCCTGAGAGCGGTTTGTGCCGAAAGAAGCCTGGGACCGGCACTTAGCTTCGGAGAGCTGCGTATCTGCGTCTTCTGCGTGTCTTGCCGCTCTACACTCAGCAAAAAGCTTTTCCACCATATCTTGCAAAGAGAAACTCTGCCAGGAAAGAAAACATCCAAAATCTTGTTCTAAAGATTGCACGGGGGTCTGCAAAGAGTTTGGCAAGAATGAAAGGTAGTTGTCCAAAACTCGTTCTTTTCCAATAGAATAACCATGGAAAAGGCAGGAGAGTGGTAAAGTACTGTTTTCTCTAAGTCTGAATGCTGCCCACACTGTGCCTGTTTGCTGCAGCTTGCATCTTCGCCTTTGGGAAGCTGCCGCTCGCCGATTCTCCCGGAGGCGAAGAAGCGGCTTCTTCGCACACAGAGCATTGTGGCGAGCGCAGGGAGCTCCTGAGAGCGGTTTGTGCCGAAAGAAGCCCGGGACCGGCACTTAGCTTCGGAGAGCTGCGTATCTGCGTCTTCTGCGTGTCTTGCCGCTCTACACTCAGCAAAAAGCTTTTCCACCATATCTTGCAAGGAGAAACTCTGCCAGGAAAGAAAACATCCAAAATCTTGTTCTAAAGCTTGCACGCAGGTCTGCAAAGAGTTTGGCAAGAATGAAAGGTAGTTGTCCAAAACTCGTTCTTTTCCAATAGAATAACCATGGAAAAGGCAGGAGAGTGGTAAAGTACTGTTTTCTCTAAGTCTGAATGCTGCCCACACTGTGCCTGTGTGCTGCAGCTTGCATCTTCGCCTTTGGGAAGCTGCCGCTCGCCGATTCTCCCGGAGGCGAAGAAGCGGCTTCTTCGCACACAGAGCATTGTGGCGAGCGCAGGGAGCTCCTGAGAGCGGTTTGTGCCGAAAGAAGCCCGGGACCGGCACTTAGCTTCGGAGAGCTGCGTATCTGCGTCTTCTGCGTGTCTTGCCGCTCTACACTCAGCCAAAAGCTTTTCCACCATATCTTGCAAGGAGAAACTCTGCCAGGAAAGAAAACATCCAAAATCTTGTTCTAAAGCTTGCACGGGGGTCTGCAAAGAGTTTGGCAAGAATGAAAGGTAGTTGTCCAAAACTCGTTCTTTTCCAATAGAATAACCATGGAAAAGGCAGGAGAGTGGTAAAGTACTGTTTTCTCTAAGTCTGAAGGCTGCCCACACTGTGCCTGTGTGCTGCAGCTTGCATCTTCGCCTTTGGGAAGCTGCCGCTCGCCGATTCTCCCGCAGGCGAAGAAGCGGCTTCTTCGCACACAGAGCATTGTGGCAAGCGCAGGGAGCTCCTGAGAGCGGTTTGTGCCGAAAGAAGCCTGGGACCGGCACTTAGCTTCGGAGAGCTGCGTATCTGCGTCTTCTGCGTGTCTTGCCGCTCTACACTCAGCAAAAAGCTTTTCCACCATATCTTGCAAAGAGAAACTCTGCCAGGAAAGAAAACATCCAAAATCTTGTTCTAAAGCTTGCACGGGGGTCTGCAAAGAGTTTGGCAAGAATGAAAGGTAGTTGTCCAAAACTCGTTCTTTTCCAATAGAATATAACAACGGAAAAGGCAGGAGAGTGGTAAAGTACTGGTTTCTCTAAGTCTGAATGCAGCCCACACTGTGCCTGCATGGTGCGGCTTGCATCTTCGCCTTTGGGAAGCTGCCGCTCGCAGTGTCTCCCGAGGCGAAGAAGCGGCTTCTTTGCACACAGAGCATTGGGCCGGTCGCGGTGAGCACCTAAGAGCGGCTTCTGCCGAAAGAAGCCCGGGACCGGCACTTAGCTTCGGAGAGCTGCGTATCTGCGTCTTCTGCGTGTCTTGCCGCTCAACACTCAGCAAAAAGCTTTTCCACCATATCTTGCAAAGAGAAACTCTGCCAGGAAAGAAAACATCCCCGATCTTCTTCTAAGAGTTGCACAGAGGACTGCAGGGTGTTTAAGAAGATGAAAAAGATAGTGTCCCGAAACTCCTTTTATTCGAATATAACGTGAATGAAACGGCAGGAGAATGCTAATGTACTCGTTTCTATCAATTTGAAAGCTTCACACGCTATATCCGTGTGCTGCGGCTTGCATCTTCGCCTTTGGGAAGCGGCCGTTCTCTCCATCTCCCGGAGGCGAAGAAGTGGCTTCTTCGCGCACAGAGCATTGTGCCGGTGGCGGTGTTCTCCGGAGAGCGGCTTCTGACGAAAGACGCCCTGGCAGGGGGCTTAGTTTCGGAGAGCTCTTTACTCTGCCTTCTGCCTCTCTGGTCGCATAAAACTTAGCAAAAAGCTTTTTTACTATGTCTTGCAAGGACCAACTGTGCCAGTATGGAAAGCATCTCCGCTCTTGTTCTAGAAGTTGCACGGAGGTCTGCAGAGTGTTTAGCAAGAAGCAAAAGAAAGTTGTCCAAAACTCCTTCTTTTGGAATGGTAATGTGAATGGAAAAGGCCGGAGAGTGGTAAGGTACTGTTTTCTTTAGGTTTGAGAGCTGCACACACAATCCCCATGTTGTGCGACTTTTTTCTTCGCTTTTAAAGACGCGGCCGCGGTCTCCGTCTCCCGGAGGCGAAGAAGCCGCTTCTTTGCACACAGAGCATTGTGCCGGTCGCGCTGCGCTCCGGAGCACGGCTTCTGCGGAAAGACGCCCGGGAGCGGTCCTTACCTTCGGAGAGCTCCGTATCTCTGAATCTGCGTCTCTTGTCGCCTACATCTTAGCAAAAAGCTTTTCTACTAGGTCTCGCAAGGAGAAACTCTCCCAGTACAAAAAGCATCCCGGATCTTTTTCTGGAAGTTGCACGGAGTGTCAGCAGAGTGTTAGGCAAGAAGCAAAAGAAAGTTGTCCAAAACCCCTTTTCTTCCAATGTTAATGTGAATTGAAAAGGCAGGAGAATGAGGAAGTGCTGTTTTCTGTCCGTTTGAAAGCTGTCACAAGGAGAAACTCTATCAGCACCTCAAGTTTTCCTCCATTTTACTCCCGATCTTTCTTTTGCTGTGCAGTCAAGAAGCACCCCACTTTCTTAGTTATGCTGCAGGTTGTCTTCAAATGGCTTTGCTTTCTGTCCCCTCCTCCCCATTTCTAACAGGCACAAGCACATTCCCTTCCCGGAACAAAATCCTGGTAATAGAGCCAGGAAGACTACGCTTTGACTTTGAGAACCAAAACCTATCTAAGAGAAAATAGTCCATTCTTTGAGACCCAATATCACACATCTGTGTGCAGGAGGAAGAGGGGTGCGTGCGTGCGTGAATGGGAAGTGTACTCGCCAACAAACTAGAGCCAATATTAGTAACCAACATGTAACAAGTGTGGACGTATCTAATTCCCGGCTCTTTTTTGGATCTTTTTTCTTCAAGGTTATTTTGCTTTTAAAGATTTTCTAGTCATTTGAAAGATTCTTCTTGGTTTGTGTGAGAATAGAAATCTCCATAAAGCTTACTACGTAAAAGCAGGGTAATCTTTTGGACTTGATGATGACTATTTGGGAGATGATATTTCCATCTGCATAAATCAATTTCCTTGTTTTGGAAATATTTTTGTCACGGAAAGTAGTAAGTTTCAAGATGTGTTTTTAGAAGGTGTAAAAATTGAGATCCTCATTTGTAGCAAAGCAATACAAAGAATATCCCTTAAAACCATCCACTCCATCATTTCATTTTTGTATTTTTGTCTTTTCAATAGCTAGTTCTCACTTTCAGGTGGCTTTTAAATGCCATGGTTTGACACAATTTTGTTATTCATTTCTAAGCTTCAAAATGATATTTAAGAAGAGTAATTTCCTGTAACTACTGGACAGTTTGCAAATTAACATCAAAGTGGAGGGAGGGAGGGAAGGAAGTGGCAGAAGGACGTGGCAGAAAGAAGGACATAGTGGAAGGAAGGCAGTGAAGGAAGGAAGTGGGGGAAGGAAAGAAAAGAAAGAAGGAAAGAGAGAAAGAAAAAGAAAGAAAGAAAGAAAGAAAGAAAGAAAGAAAGAAAGAAAGAAAGAAAGAAAGAAAGAAAGAAAGAAAGAAAGAAAGAAAGAAAGAAAGAAAGAAGAAAGAAAGAAAGAAAGAGAAAGAGAGAAAGAGAGAAAGAGAGAAAGAGAGAAAGAGAGAAGAGAGAAAGAGAGAAAGAGAGAAAGAGAGAAAGAGAGAAAAGAGAAGAGAGAAAGGAGAAAGAGAAAGAAAGAGAAAGAGAGAAAGAAAGAAAAAAGAAAGAAAGAAAGAAAGAAAGAAAGAAAGAAAGAAGAAAGAAAGAAAGAAGAAAGAAGAAAGAGAGAAAGAGAGAAGAGAAAGAGAGAAAGAGAGAAAGAGAGAAAGAGAGAAAGAGAGAGAGAGAGAAAGAGAGAAAGAGAGAAAGAGAGAAAGAGAGAAAGAGAGAAAGAGAAAGAGAGAAAGAGAGAAAGAGAGAAAGAGAGAAAGAGAGAAAGAGAAGAGAGAAAGAGAGAAAGAGAGAAAGAGAGAAAGAGAGGAAGAAAGAAAGAAAGAAAGAAAGAAAGAAAGAAAAAGAAAGAAAGAAAGAAAGAAAGAAAGAAAGAAAGAAAGAAAGAAAGAGAGAAAGAGAGAAAGAGAGAAAGAGAGAAAGAGAAAGAGAGAAAGAGAGAAAGAGAGAAAGAAAGAAAGAAAGAAAGAAAGAAAGAAAGAAAGAGAGAAAGAAAGAAAGAAAGAAAGAAAGAGAGAAAGAGAGAAAGAAAGAAAGAAAGAAAGAAAGAAAGAAAGAAAGAAAGAAAGAAAGAAAGAAAGAAAGAAAGAAAGAAAGAAAGAAAGAAAGAGAAGGGAAGAAAATTCCCAAATGTCAGAAACGTTAAAGATGATAAAATACTTGCGTGTATGATAAAGAGCGAGGACTAGATATTAGATATAGTATTGCTAAATGGCACATAAATGTGAGACCCAAACAGTTCAACTCATTGGATAGCAGTTTCTCAGCATGAATATGTTATTTCTAGCTTCAACTTCTTACTGCTACTGTACAGAATGATTACCATAGAATAATGGAATGGTTGGCTTTGGAAGGGACCTTAAATTCACCTACCTCCTCCCCACCATGTCATTGTCAGGGACACCTTCCACTAGACCGCCTTAAGCTCAAAGACCCATTCAAGCTGGCCTTGATCACTTCCAGGAATTGGTCACCCACAACATGTTCTAGTGTCTCCCAACCATCTTGGCAAGGAATTTCTTCCCAATAGCCAAAGGAAACCTATACTCTTCAGGTTTTAAAGCCATCCACACTTTTCCTATTGCTCCGTGCCCTTGTGTAGCTCACTTGCCTCCTTCTGGTAGGCTGTCTTCAGCTACTGGAGAGCTGCTCTAACAATTTGCCCAGAGTCTGCTCTTCTCCAGGCTGAGAAAACGCCTGCGGGACTCTGACTTGATGACAGACTTCATGTGCTGCACTGGGGGCTCAGACCATTCTTCTTCTTGGAATTGTTGTAGGATGCTCAACCCCTGTTGACTGTGGTACAGGTACACAGTTCATTGTGGTACAGGTAATAAATAGATGATTGTTTTAATAAAGACACAATTGAAATGATAAGAGCTAAATTTTAACGCAAAATTAATTGGAGAACGATTCCTAAACCTGTGGCCCGTTACCCCAGCCCATCCATTGATTGTAAATGACATTCCTTGCAGATGTTATGATACATGAACCAAAGCCAAGTGATGGATACTGCTTAAGATAGATGTTCTACCTGCTTACTGCAATATGGTCTTATCAGTCTAAAACAATCCCCCGAACATTAAGAACAAGAGATTACATCATGAAGTAATGAAGTGCTTTGGTTGAAAGTAAAAGGCATTTGAAAGAAATGGGTTTGGGGGCTAACGCAGCAAGATCTCAGAAATGGAGTGCCAGCTTAGTTCTCTGCTTCAGAGACAAGTGAAGCAATTCAGAAGTGTCCTCCTGTGAAAAAGGTTGACAGATCTTTCTGCACAACAGTTAACAGACGGCATCAGAAATGTGTGCAAATAACATACTAGCCACTACAAGTTTGTCCTCCAGGAGTGGAAGGGCCACTCAGACGCATAGCAGTGGTCTTGCTGCTGTGCCTGTTCAAATAGACAGAAAAGAATGAGGAAAACAAATTTTTCCATCTAGTTTGTTTCAGTATTGGTACAAAGACTATTTTCCCGCCCTCAGGAGACAGCAAAAACAGTCAACAACTGAAATGCTTCAGAAATGGAAATGATCTGAATCACAAATATTTCTTTTCACATCAAATTTAAAGCCTAAGTCATAACTGTCAAACAGATAGAACTACTTAAAGATGAATGTACTATACATACTAAAATATTCCCAGAGATAACTATTGTGTCCTTAGTCTGTTTAAAAGTCTAGACTTCCTGGTAAAAAAACTTGTACAGCGCTGAGGTAGCTCCACGACATTCTCTTTTCAGATTAATTAAACTCTTCAGTCTCACCACCGTTACCAATGGATTTCTGTAAGTCCTTGAAAACCAGTAATTTCCCTTTTTTCCTTCTATGAAAAAAATGACAGTGACAAGAGTTATTTGCACTCCCTATTTTCTGAAACAAGCCTGAACATCAAGCCTTAAGAACTTTATCATGAGTTTTACTTCAAACTAAATTTTAAGAGAATGGCAGAAAGAATGGGAGCCTCAAGCAAAAGAATTTAGGCTTCTAATTCTTGGGTTGTCTTCTTACTTACCTAAGACAAGAAGTGGAAAGAGAATAGATTAGAGTTAGCAGCTGTTTAAGATTTGCACGTACTCTTCCACTCTTCCAAGAGGTCAAGGATGCTTTTCTGGCCCTCCTTCCCTCCACAAGCTGCAGCTTCCTTCAAAGCACATTCACCTGCTGTGCAATGGAGCTCCCCACGAGCTCCATTGTGTTCCTCCACGGTTCTCCAGGGACTGCTGGGAGACAACCTGCTTGATGATGATGTCCTCCAGGGACTGTGGGGGATTCTTTGCTGTGTCAACTGGAGCACCTTCTCCTCCTTCTTGTCTCACTTTAGTATCATGCAGCTGCTTCTCATACTTCTTTTTTCCCTCACTTGTCACTGCCTATTCATATGTTTTGTACTTTTGACAATATATTTTCACAATGACTGATGGGCTCAGTTGCAGAAATGTGTCTTGCTAGAAAATTGGATACTATAGAAAACCATGATTTTACAGCAAAGAATAGTGGAAGTACAAATATACTGCTAAAGAACCGGAAAATTGACAATCATTCATTGTAATACGTCCCCTCATTTTGCCTTCTTTCTCCTTAAGATCTGGAAAGACTACTGGGCACTGAAAAACACTACAGTGTTGTTTCAAAGAAAAGACTTTTTTAGGATTCTAAGGCGCATGTTCCAATTGCTTGAGAAAATTGAGAAAAGGCACTTTGTCTTTTGTGATAAATATCATTAGCCAGTAGGGACAAAGTCTGACCAACAAGAGCAGATCAAAATCTGATGAGACCAAGCAATATACCTTGAGTGGCCAGGACAGAACCATTGAGTCATTGAATCTGTTGAATTGGAAGGACCCCATCAGGATCATCATCAGTCCAACTCCTGGCCCTGCCTGGGGCCATCCTTGAGAATCACACCATATGCCTGAGAGCAATGTCCCAAACTCAGACAGGTGTGATGGTGTGACCACTCCCTGGAAAGACTCTTCCAGTGCCCAGCCATTCTCTGGTTAAAAACTTTTTCCGGATACCCAACCTAAACCTCCCCTGACTCAGCTGCATGCCATTTCTTTGAGTCCTGTCTTTGTAGACCTCATTTGAGGACTTTCTAATACCAAGGTGATTCCGCCCCAGAGCAGAGCAGAGCAGAGCAGAGCAGAGAAGAGCAGAGCAGAGCAGAGCAGAGCAGAGCAGAGCAAGACAATCCCCTTCCTTGCCCAGCTGGTGATACTGTGCCTGATGCACCCCAGGACAGGCTTGGCCCTCCTGGCTGCCAGGGCACTGCTGATGCACATTCAGCTTGCCATTGGCCAGGAGCCTGGGTCCCTTTCTGCAGTGCTTCTCCCAGCCTCTTGCTCCCTCCCCAGTCTATACACCCACCAGGATTGCCCTGTTGCAGGTGCTGAATCCAGCACTTGCCCTTGTTCCACTCCATCTGGTTGGTGATTGCCTGTGGGAATCCTCAAAAACAGAGGGGTTTGGGAAAGCTGCAAAAGGAAGGCCTCAGAGACAGCAGAACTGTCATTGGAGCTAAGCAGTAGTCATAAGGTTTGTCAGCAGAAAAATTAGATGAGAAGTAGAAAAGTAAGGACAAATGGAACAATGGTCTGTGTATTAATGCTTGTCTAGAATAACTCCCTAAGCTACAGCAAAGTATATCTAGCGCGATGTTAGGTAGTTCTAAGCTTAATAATGGAGCTCTGTGCGTTGTATCTTAAGGCTTACAAGCAGGTCTTTTATTCGAAAGAAGCGAGCATCGTTCTAAGCCCAGGTACATGTCTTTATAGTGATTGGACAGAAGTACTGTCAATATGCTTTTGCTTTGTGTGATTGGTCAAAAAACTTTTCAAGTAAGTTGTAACATTAAGTTCTTTGTCTGCTGCTGGGGACGTGAGCTGCTGGCAGCTTCCCATTGTCATCACCATGTCATGAGACTGATGCTGGAAAAAAACCAGCTTGAGACGCCGTCCCCAGCAGTCCCGCCCCTTTTGTGATTTGTGCATAGACTCCCGGCCAGCAAGAATTGCCCATCTCTCCTATTTGGCAAGATCTCTCTGCAAGGTCTCTGTGCCCTCAAGGGAGTTAGTTCACAGCTCCTCCCAATTTAGTGTCTTTGGCAAACTGTCTTAATATTCCTTCAAGTGCTGTGTCCAGGTTGTTCAAAAGATGTTGAAGAGAACTGGCCCAATGATGATACTGTCTTAGCCACTGAAATAAGTGCTTCATACTTCCTCTTGTGCAGAAATCACAACAAATTTCTTTTCTATCCATGCAGATATCTTTTCTTATGCTCATGCTTTTTATCCCAACAGCAGCTGACACGACATTTACAGGCACAGCAACAGCACACTTTTCCTGCTCTTACTAGACTTAACAATTTTGCAACCGGTCAATCAGTGACCTTTGCAACTAAAGTCAGACCTTCAGCATTTCTCATTAAATGAATGTCTTCAGAAGAAAACTTTGCTGCCTACTCTGTACGACTGAAGAATAGATGATAATGAGTTAGCATCACAATCAGTTAAGTACAGAGCCTATACTTTAGCAGGGAAAAAATTAAAAGAAGAGCTCTTTTATGCAACAACTATCTGAGAAACAAAACAACTAGGATCTTCCACAGGGTTCCCTGCAGTAGAAATGTACTTGTATGAATGCAGAAGATAAAAGATGTGGTTTTGAAAGGCTATGTCCTTGCTAAGCTAAATTGGATCTCATCCTGTAGATGAAAGATCAAGGAGCTCAAAGCGGAGCTAGAGAGACATGTCCAGATAATGAGACAGAGCAAAGCATTTTCCAAGATAATTAAGCATTCTGGTGGACTGGCCAGTTAGGTTAAATCTGCCACACCCATTCACTTTCGGGGACTGAACTGTGGAGTGCTAAACCGTATCTGCTGCTGTGCAAAGTAAAAGAGATCCATCCAAATTGTATGGTTAGTGTGAACACTCTCACTCTCAATTGTAAAACACTTCATAAGCTATTAATCAGTCTTAGGAACAAAATGAAATAAAGCTGTTATGCCATCTGGGAATGGGAAAACATGTTCAAAATATTTTTTTCTCTATGCTTTCTTCTTTTTTCTTTTTCTTTTTTTTTTTTTTTTTTTTTTTTTTTAATCCCACATTATGTGATTGATAATTTCAACCATTCTGGAATGCTTTTAACAGATGAACCCAGCACAGTAGTTTTATTACAGGCTCTTGTCCCTTACATGCTTCAGGACAGGTTTGGAATATACTCCACAGTCAATTAGTGGTTTTTTATCTCTTTTCCCAGAGACAACTTTTAAAGGACTACTTAACCCCTAAAAATCATAATTTCTCTGGTTTCTCCAAGCTTTTTGAGAAAGCTGTTTTGGTTTTGTTTTGGTTTGTTGTTTGTTTTGTTTTATTGCATCATTCCTAATGTCTTCAGACCTACTACAAGAAGAAGTTAAAAATAGATCTTATTTGAAGAGACTGTTAAAGCTAATGAACTGCCAGTCTTGGTATTTGTATCTTTCTAAATCCTTTAAATTCCAAGGTTGCCTTCCTGAATCCTCAGTTACTTAGAAAACATTGTGTTTATAAAACAGACCCAGTTCAATTGCTTCTGCAAACTCACCTTCATTTTATAGGATTGTACTTCAAGAAATCTTGCTTCATTCAAACATTGAAAGTACAGATTTGACATCATCTGTGACCCTTCGATCTGTCTGAACTGTATTTCATTGTGTGAGTTTCTCAGTTGCTTCAAATAAGGACAGAATCTTTTCAATTTGCATAGCATGTTATCTGAAGATCTCCTGTCTGCTTTCTTCACTTGCTTTAATGGGAAGACAAGGGAAATACATTTTGAATGTTATCTTTTAGAGTCTACTTTTACCTACCAGTGTGCTTATATGGACTAGAACCAATGTCAGCTTGAAAGAAGGTATTGTCACGATCCGCTGATACCAAGGGGTTGGTTAACTGGTTGGTTGGTTAACTGATCTCGGAGTGCAACAGACAACCTGGAAAGGGGATTGCAGTATCAATCCAAACAAATGCACCTTTATAGAATGACCACAGCAAATGCCTGAAAGGAATCAGGGAGAGGAAAAGAATAAAAAAGAGGGGGAGAAAGAGAGAGGAGTATAGCTACCAAACATGGAGAGACTAAGTCCTCTTAGTCCAGCCGATAGAGTTTGCCTAGTCACGTTGGGAAGATCTCAAGTCCTGGTTAACTCAAGGTTCTATTATAGTCCATTGCTGAGGGGGGAAACAGAATCTTGAAATGGCTGAGATACAATCAAGAAGAAGAAGAAGTCTATTGAAATTGCTGAGGGGGAAAAAGATATTGAAGACGGGTACAGACAGTCCATGTTCTCAGCAGGATAAGTCAGTATCAGCAGTGAGTGGGACCCACTGTTTCAGGACTGCTTTCTGGGGGAAACCAGTCTAGGTCCGGTGAACACATCTGTAGGCAACACTCAGCAGGCATCCTGCTTCAGTCAGGCCAGCACCCCTGCATCAGAATTACAGGTGTCTCAGTCTCAGTCCTTGGTAGGGGGGCTTCAACCTCGGTGCCTCACGCTGGTAGTGGAGATGAAGGATTTTCCATGGGGGGGCTACCAAGTTGCCCCAGCAAGTTCATCTGGCCAAGAGGTGGGAAAATTCCTGGTCTATTGTCGTGAAGCAGGTGCAAGCATATAGGCCGGGTCGCCCTTTGGCAGGCCCTGCTAGAAGCAGTCACTGAAGACACAGCTGTGAACAATCACTTGGCAGGCCAGAATTCTGCTCAGGGGCCTCAGGATTTTTGGTGTTCATCCATTACTGGCAGGCCAGAATTCCCATCGGTGTCTTTAGGGTCCCAGTGTCTGTCCTGGGAATGGTCGTGAGGCAAATGAGGGAAACTTTAGACTGTCTTTCACACGTATCAGAAAATCTATTTACTGAAATGGCCAAAAAGAATGCATAACATTTACAATTGAGGGGGAAAAAGAAAACCAAACTCAAACCGTTGGAGCAATATCATTCTAGAGAATGCCATGTCTCTATGAAAAATACAAAAAAATTTCTGTTTTCAAACGCACCCACAAATCACCATTTTGCATCTTTTTTGTTGTTGTTGTTGTTGTTTGTTTTAAAGCTCTGGCACTTATCTGATTCCTTTTTGAGTTAGTTCAGCTCATTAATCTAGTAAGAAAGCTGCTAAAATTAAACTGAAAAACCTATGGGGAACAGGATGCCACTTCAGCCATGTTGTAGGGAAGCATTAGGTCAGCCTTCTGTCTTGTAGAAATATGTCTGTCATATAGGAAAATCAATGTGTAGCACTATCTTATTTTGAACTTTCTCATTGCTACTGGGTTCCTGAATGATCAAGATGGTTTAAACCAACAACAGGCAGCCCTCTAAGATACTCCCCAAACTATTGCAATGGAATAACTTGATCAGGTGAAGAGCTCGCTATGCAAAAGCTGAATATGATGTCAAGAATGCTTTGTTGTGGATTACCATTGTTTGGGATCATTTATCCCTTACCCTCCCATGTAGGTATAGGAAAAATTTAAGAAACCACAAGGCTTTTACAGCTGTTCTTGTATTTTGGGATCGTAAGGACTTGGGTTGGTAAACAAAACTGTGGTGAGTTTTACTATTGACTTTATCGCTGTTTCACTTTGAATTAACTGCTTTGCATTTCAGCTTACCCATCAGTATAATGAGAAGAAGAATATCTTCCTTCCTGCCCAAAAGATGTTGAATTATGCCTGTGATGTCACGGACTTAAAGACGAAAACCATTGTGATTGAAAGGAAGTATTGGCATGCCACAAGGTAACTGGAGTGAGCTGTGTTTCCTCCTCAGCTTCACTGTGATAGTAGAATTTTAATTAGCAGTTCCAAAACTTTGTCTTAGCATAGTCTGGTGACATATCTCAGTAGAGCAGTGTCCTAGGGTGACTTTATGATGTTGTATCCCCAGCCATCTGTTCTGTTAATGCTGGATATTATATTCTCTGCCTTCAAGACTGCTTCTGAGAGCAAAGGTGGGGAGAAGAAGAAGTACGGAGTTTGTTATCACAGGCTGCACTCACTCTTCTAAAAGCAACACTGCTCCACATTCTGTGCTGCACTGTGTTGTCTGGGCACTGATGGAGCAGAACAGAGTGTTCTTTGCTTTTCAGTTGGTTTAGCTGGCTGAGGCAGAGTTTTCCCTGGACTGTCTTTTTTCTTTCCCTTTTCTTGGAACTGTTCAAACCTGCTCCAGACTGGGACCTGGAGAGCACTGAGAGCTTGCACTTTGTGGCCTATGGGGGCCTACTCTGGGCAGCAGCCTTTCCTAGTGCCGGAGGGATTGATAACAGAGCAAGCATCCACAGGAGAGACTTTCTGAATTTGTTGTCTCTTCAGAGCGGCGATTGAGTTTTGTCATCTGGTATTGTTCATTTTTTGTGCTGGGGGGTGCTTTCCCTGGTAAATAAACAGATTTTTTCCACTTCTCTCAGAGGAAATGTTTCCCAGACCAGTTGAGGGGAGGGGCCGTGTAGGTGGGCTTTCTGGGGGGGGCCCCCTGAGACATAAACTTTAAAGAAATTTAGGGATTTTAGAGGAGCTGAGGTTTTAGTTAGAGATAAGCCTTATTAGAGTTTATCAAAATAAATAGGTAGGCCTTGTTGAAGTTAAGAGTTAGTAGTTAACTAATAATTGATTGCTTGTCAACATCATGTTTGCTTAGCTGGGTTTATCATGAAGAATATAGAAACTCATAAATAGCTTTTAGGAACATAAGACAATTGTAGGCCACCTCTGTTCTGAAACCAATTGAAGATGGGGAATGGGAGTTCTACCAATGGGTTCATTTGTCATATTTGCATTGAAAATGTAGAAAGTTCAGAACCAGGAAGACTTCATTTATTTCCTCATTTTGGAACCCCTCCCCATGAAAGGGACCACCGATTCATTTTGAGGAACAAACTACGTGTGCTTAATAGCTTTTGAACTAATTACCATACGAAGTGAGGAATGATGGGATGTACCTAAATTATGAATATGTATTTGTCTTTTGGGTATTCAATACTTGTATAGATAAAAAGACTCTGTTATCACCTCTAAATCACAGTGTGTATTTGGGAGCTATCCCGCACGCTGCCCAGCGTTGCAATAAACATACACTTTCTAATTTTGAACTGTTAGAGAGCCTTGGTCCGTCACAGTTGGATATCAGTACTAGATCAATATTTTTAATAAATCACCCCTTCTTGAGGATTGCTGCCAAATTTGCCCTAAACCAAGACAAGCAGGATCTGCGATTTAGAGAATGATGGAATCACTTTGGTTGGAAAAGACCTTTAAGAACATTGAGTCTAAATGTAATTAGCAAACACAACCATCAAGCAATGTTTTGCTGTCTGAAGAGAACATGGTTTATCTGGTAAGCTTTGCAAGTATTTGTGTCATCACAAGCATGCATGTCCAATGCATTAGATGGGTATATAATAAGAAACCTGTGCAAATCAACAGAATGATTCTCAGGGTAGGATATTGGCATGTTTCATCCTTCTTCCCGACTTCTTCCAATGAATTATTTTTACAAAGTAATGATTGGAATTGTTACTCTTTTGACGGTTCTTGTTGTATTACTGACATTTTTGGCATAGGAATGCCAAATAGGCTAATTCACCTAGTTTTTCAGATAAAGACCAAGATTTAGTGTTGCTTAAGCTGGAGGCAGAAATATTTAAATCTTCCAGCCTCCTTCTTAGTACCTAATTTCTATTACAATATCAGTGCACAATCTTGTCCCTTAAGGTCCAGCTAGCTCAGTTTATACCAACAGGGTGACATTAGTAGGGCTCACGTGATGCTGCACACAGAAGCCCTCGGGGTGCACCTCTAGCAGACAGTAATTCATGCACTTGGACCATCCCAGTGCTGACTTTGGATCACCAGAAGAGTAGAACTAGAGAGATTTGATGGAGAGCTCTCTGGAGGAAGTGGCCTGAAGAAGACAGCAGAAATCCCATCTGTGTGTTTGTACAAATAACGTGAATACCATTTACAGAAAAAGATCTTCAAATGGATCTAGCTTTTTCTGCAGACTATTTGTCAACTATATGCATTACATGGACAGTTCCACTGAGCATCTGAAATACAGCTGCGTTTAAGTGGATTGATTCAGGGTTGGAAAGCGGTGAAATAAAGCTTTTCAGGAATAGCTGACATCCAAGTCCCGCAGAAATTTACCTATTTTTAATGTCCAGATGCTTTTTAAAATCATGGGTGACCATTTAGCTACCTAATAGCTTTAATCAGAAATACAAAGAAAATTTTAAACTCCCATCTTTTATAGCTTGAATATTTTTCTTTGTTTATTTCCTGGTTTCCAATTCAGGTCTACAAATCATATGATTAGGTAATGAGAACTCATGCTGTATAAAAATATTTCGTGCTATACTTCCAAGTCAAGGCCATGTTTTTCCCGGAACTGTTTAAAAAAATAAAATTCTATCTGGATTCTCTCTAGCCCACACTCATCATTATATAAAGTCATTTAAATATTATATTTTGACTTTACATGGTGCAATTATATTCAGAAATCCAAGGCTCTATTGTTAGATTGTTTGTATGGTTTTCTGGCAATTCTAACTTCCCACAACCACCCTTGGCAGCTATATATTTTTGCAGCAAGGCATCACAGGGGTCTGTGAGAAGTTTGAATGTGAAGCAGAGCTAACATTAAAATACACGTGACATACTCGAAATATTTCACTTCCGAAAGTTACAGTTTGCTTAGATGGAAGGAAATATGAAATAAATAAACCTCACACAACATTTCTAAATCTTGGAAATCTATTACCTGAACTTTGAGTCAGTTTGCAGGACAGGACTCTGTAGAAATGCAAATGTGAAGTCCAAGGAATAGAGCAGAAGGTGTATTGGGCAGGGGTACAGAAGATTGCTCTGAAGGGTGATGTAAGCAAGATTGCATCCTATAAAGATAGCAGCTGCTTCTGCTGGTGCCAACATAGAGAATTTGCGCCACCAGCCTAGTTTTCTGGGGACATTTGACCTGTACACTCTTGAGGGCTTGTAGATGGGAATGAATGTGTCCTTTGATCTGTTTTTTTCTTTTGAATGTCTATGACCTGACTTGCTATTGTGTACTGTACTGTATCGTTTTAGAAACAGACACGTTTCATCTGTTTGAAAGCTGTAGTTGAAAGTGAGCTTGCAATCATGAGTTGGCTGTCAAAAGAATTAATTTTCTGCTTTAAGCAAAATATCAATAGAAACATTCCATCCACTCCTATGATACAGATTCCTTTTGAATTTACAGGGTAATTTGCATTAGTGAGTATACTGCATGTGCAATAAATACACCTTGCTTGGTTTCTAATGATGATAATAGTCCTCTTTGTATTACTCTAAGGATTGAACTCACCATCATTATTTTCCTGTTCTCATTGAACTGTAAAGGAAAAATAGTTTTGCATTAACCAAGGAGTAAAATGCATGGATTTAGCATCATTCTTGCAAGTAGTCCTCGATTCTGAAAATACCTCTCAGAAGCTGCATCAAATGGCAAAGCTAGACAGATTGCAGAATGCAGAACCTGCCATTTAGGATCAGGTACAAAATAACACCCAAGAAATTCTTCATGGATGCTGCATAAGTACAAAGACGCCGTTATTTAAAAGAGAAAAATAGTCAATGTGAAACGTGTTTGATGAATAAAAAGCTATGCTAATCAAGAGACTACAGTGCCAAGTGTGCTACAAGGCTTTTTTGTAATTAACATCATTCCCAGCATGAAAAAATACTATTTTTATTGTAGATTGCTTAAGAGTGCACAACAGTTTGGAAAAAAGTGCTTTGCTTTTTCTATTCATAGGAACTGTGTATCATGGTAAGAGATACTGTAAACAGGTTTTGGAAAACAATGTTATTTTGAAGATTCATTCTATTCAGAAATACTTCCCATGAAAAAATTTGCTCTGCCTTCCATCCTGAAGACTCTTAAAGGAAAATGTCTTTGTTGCATTCTCTTCACACTAGTTCAGGAGCTCAGTCTTACCTGCATTCTAATGCTTTTTTATGTTCCTGATGGCATGGCTTAGACATCCTTGTCTCCATTACCATCATGATTTCCAGATCAAGTGATGAGAATTTTTCTTCAGGATTGGTGAAGTTAAGTGTCATAACATTTTTGTCAAGTCAATTTGAAGGGGTTTTTTTGCCAAAGGAATCTCTTCCTTCCTAATGAAAACCATTGGCAATAGCAAACCTACTCAGTTTTTCAGGAAGTCAAATAATACATCTCCACTGTACAAGGTCCTCCGTTTGTTTTTTTTTCACCAGAAGAAAACTGCTGTTTTCTTCTTCTTCTTCTTCTATCACCTTAGACTTACTTTCTTCCAAAATCTTTTTAAACCTTTAGATTACTTTCACAGTGTGCTATAGCATATGTATTTGAAAAGACCATTTGTACATATTCAAATGGCTTACTTCTAATCTATTAAGAAATGGCTGTACTTCTATTAAGGAAACATAAAGGTGCAGTAATATTTTTTCTTCTACAAAATTTAAAAAGCCCCAACTATTAAAAATGATACCAGCAAATGATGTCTGTAAGACTGAGGCAGGAGACTTTTTTCCAGAACAATGTGCAGTTCTTCCCAATTCTATTTTTCCCTCCGATTACTTTGTACAAAAATAGTTTTACACAGTCTTCTAATAGTGGCGTGTTACTAGTGGGGTAGAGTATTGCCCTGCCAGCATTGGAATTGACTCGACTGTAGTTGTGTTCAAATTTGCTGATGAGACAAGGTTTTTTTGCTGAACGCACTTCAGCAAGCAAGAGAGCTTCTTAGTCTTAAGATGCTATGAGTCCCAGAAGAAGATGAATGAGGTGATGACATGCCTTGTGTTCTGAAGAGAGATCAAAACTTATTTCTGGGGTCACCCCCCCTCTTGGTACAGAAAGCACACAGAGGGCTTTGAAGCAGCACTTTCACCCTCTTTGCATTCACTAGTAAATCGGAGACAGAGCTTGCCCCAAGGTTTGTGCAAAAATACTCTTTTGATGCAACTCTTAACCAGACAAAATCTCTGGGAAAATTTGCAGTGGCAGAAAGCAATTTTCCCTTCCTGGGAAATCTACTGAAACGGTTCAGAAGTTATTCCCATTCCCTGTTGCTAACCTCTGCTGTCTAGCTGTCCGATATGTTTGGGACCATGTTGAAATCATTCTAAACAATGTACTGATGCCGCACTGTTGAGTAAACATAGGTCTTTTCCATAGGTGTCAGGGAAAAATATTTCTGTTGGTAAAAATGATAGAAAACAATACCAGCATGGCAGAAAAACAATTACATCAATAGAATGAAGATGCCCAGAATTCTTCTTTTGAAGTTACACACAGTCAATATTTTCTAAAGAAGGTTGTGAAACTTAATAAGGAGTACATTCCACGTGACTGGTGCACAAGTTCATGTTTCCACCTTACAAAATACATATTATTAAAAGAAAAATGTTCTGCCTTGTAGAAAAGTAACCCATTCGTAATTTGATCAAAGATAGGATTAGATCAAGTATTCCTACAAGACAGTAGTAGTACTAGGAAAAGCCTTTTGGCGTCTATTTAACTACAGGAAACTTGAGAAAGCAGAAGAGTGTCCTTCCCTGCTGCAAGCTGTACTTCCTATTTGCTAGTGCTGCTTCAACATTGTCTAAAGAAAACTTGCCAAAATAAGACTATTGTATACAAGCAACTGTAACTATCCATTCCGTTCCAGCTAATTTTAACTAGCAAGTATGAGTCACACACTCTAATGGAATATTCTAATGCATAGATAGAGCATACCTTCACTAATAAATGGGGACTCTGGAAAAAGGAGCAAATGCAGTTGAATTTCAGGGAAGGAAATTATTGGAGTGCTAACTGCAGTCCCTCGACTTCACAAGAAATGATGTCTGGTAATCCCAACCAGAAACATATAGAAATCCATTTTCAAATGGGTTGCATCTATGGTCCTCTGCTCTTCCTATATGAAGAAACTGTGGTTTGAATCAATCTTCAAAATAGTATGCCTAAAGACCTTAGATGCCTCCAATTCTTTTGTTGTTTTTTTTTTTTTTTTTTCCAGAAGCAACTGTCTCAAAACCTTTTTAAAGCTGACATTTTCCCTTAAGATGCCATATTTTAAAAGAGCACCTTGTCATTTAACAGGGTATTCCAAACATCATTTACAAGTTTAGACTGAAAGTAACACTTTTCCTAGTAATCTTTCATTTTTTGCAGCTCAGTGCTAACATAGGCAGCAAAGAAGAGAACAGACCACAGCTCTTTCTGGAGCATCTTGAACAAATGCCCTTGCTTATGTTCTAATCATTCACTTCACCAAAAGACCTAATGATGAAGAAAAGGTTGTGAAAGCATTACTAGTAGTGCTACATGGCAATCCACGGGTGTGATTTCTCAAGCAGAATTTGTATCACATAGATGATACTTGGCAAACAGCAAATGAAGGGGTTTTCTTCAGCTCTCAGACTGATGTTACATGTCAGTAATTTAAAAAAAGATAACAAGAAGAAGGTTATTTTTTAACATGTGAATTTAATTACACTCCTGCCATGGACATCTGAATCTTATGAATAGACAGTGTCTGATTTAGAAAAAAATAAAGAATTACCACAGTTTAAAGAAACATAGGATCATAAACCCTTTGCTGATGGAACGTAGCCTATTCATTGGTTGAAATGAAGCAGGTAGACAGGACATATGAAATATTTTTTTGTGCATCAAACATTTATTTTCTAAAGTGATGCTGACAGATAGTGAACTCACCAACTTAGATATTGCACGGTAGATAAGGGTACATAACTTGCTCCATCAAGTAATCCCTTGGAATCATCATCCAAGGGGATTTTCCCCTGCATCTGTGAAAATATGCCTACCTTTTTCACAATACTTCTGCAGCAGCATTGTTAGGCCTGATCAGCTGGTATGGAGAGGGAATTATCGGCAGCAAGGTGACTGGCCAGGGCAATTTGCTTCAATGGATTTTGATCTCCCGGATATTTTGCAGACCTGCTTCAGCCCTGCTTGTCAAACACAGCCTTTAAAGGGTGCCAAACAATTGTTAGTCTGTACTGGGCCATATGCTCTTTATTCTCTCCCTCAACTTCTCCATCGCCTCTCATCTGTTTCACATGAGCTATGTTCAAGGTCCACAGGCTACTTTTCACAGAATCTTCAGGCCTGATGCAGTAAGAATGATGACTAGAACACAGCTGGGATCAATTTTCCAGTTTGGATAAAATGCATTCTGCACACAAATCCAATGAGAAGGTGTTCCCCCTATGCCCAGAAAAACCGTCACTAGTACTAGTGTTCTACGTAAACTGCAACTTAGTCTGAAAGAAAAGCTTTTTTCTGAGAGTGTCTAAGAGCTTTGTATGAAGCACAGATATTTGATATATGCAATTTTGAATACCAGAGGAAAAAGAAAACGGCACAAAGCTTTTAATGGTGCTGGTTTTAATTTTAAATTCCATGCACCTTTTCAAAAAGTGTCAGCTCAAATGCCCATCAACATATTTTAGTCACCTGTAAGTCAGTATTCATATAAAATGTGATTCAAATCAAAAGAATTTCAAACCTTTCCTCAAAGTTTATATGCCTAGATTTAATACTTCTGACACATATTAGATGAAAGGAAGACATTTTTTACTGTGGGGGTGATGGAACACTGGAACAGGTTGCCCAGAGAAGTAGTGGGTGTCCCATCCCTGAAAGTATTCAAGGTCAGGTTGGATGGGGCTTTGAGCAGCAACACAGGAGACTCTTGATGGTAGAGAAACAAAGTTTGAATCTAGAAGAAACTCAGATTGAAGTATAGGAGCAAGTTTTCCCTCAGCTCTTGGGGTAAAATCAAAGTGTTACAAAATTACCTTGATCTGTGATTTTCACTACTGTAACAGGTTAATGAAAACTATGCAGAAGATAGCAAATTTTAAAAGAGAGAAGAATTACAGCATAAAATACATGGGATGGGTTTCTACATGGGACAAAATCTCTGTATTTCCACACTTCCTCATGTTAGGATTTCATGAAGTGCCAAAGAAGGCGGCAAAATATCATTCAGGACATTATTTACTGGGGTTCAGCCTGGCCTTTAGTAGGAATTGGGTTTGAACATAATGCAGATATACCACACACTTTCCCTTCACTGAAAAATTACTGTTTACAATGAATAAGCAATGAGGATATAAAATTGACTGAAAGCATCTTAAAAAGGTAAAGTATTTCATTGTAAATGATCTGTGATCCAAATAGTTCTTCCACCTTAGTGAGGGACAAAAGAATTCTTCCATATCATGATGGTTTAAAATTGTATAAACCAATGTTTTCTTCTGAAAAGATATTATCTATTTTTTTCTATCTTTAGAAGAAAATATTCCTAGACATACAACACATGAGAATGAAGTAATTGTAAAGAAACAAATAATATGAAAATATTCCCTACATATAATTAAATGAAAAGCTGTGTTTTAAATAGGAAGTAGATATTAAACAGAATTTTTACACCAGATATTTGAATTGTTGCACCAGCTATTTTGCCCACAAAGAGAGGTATTTAGCATTTCGGTCTTTTCCAAGGTGTTCATCATCTGCTATGCTGACCTCTGCGTGGGCCTAGGTGTGTGTGGAAGGGGGGCATGTGAAGGGGAGTGTGTATGTTTGCTCAACACTTGTTGTGGCAGATTCATGCCTCAGCTCCATCATTTGTTTTAGAAACTTCACAGAGAGTGGATATGAAGTTTAATATCAACAAGAGATCAATTCCCAAATCATCCATTTTACCCTACCTTATAAATCATATGCTTTGTTGCATATTTTATCAAATATACTTTCAAGCCACACGGAGAAATGAGAATGTGGAGAATCCCTCCAATGTCTTGCAACTTTTATGCAAACAGAGTTTCAAGAAAGGATCATTTCTTTTAAAGTACATCTGGGACAGGCATGATGGTGGTGTCAAGCTGCTGGAGTTTTTGTTGCTGGGAGAAGTCGTACAAAAGGATTGGTTTTTACATTGACTAGTTACTGAATCAAGTGCATGAATACATTGGAAATTCAACTGGGGGTTCCTTTTTCTAGCAGATTACTTCTAGAACGAGCTTGCAGACTGAAGCTGACTCTTTTGCTCTCTTTTTGTTTCTTACCTATTTTCTTGGCTTCTTTACCACTATCTACACAATTTTGGAACTTTTTTCCCAACTAAAATTGTTTCATAGTCTGATAATTAGGATACATTTTTTACAAGGAATTTTTAAAAATCTTTGTTTGAGTTAAGAAGGTTAAGGACTAAGGTCTTTTTCTTACCTTATCAATATTGGGATGAAATTGATAAATAAAGACTAACTCTTTCTTTTTATTTTCAACCCAAGTAGATAGTTCCCATACATTAATACATTTTGTGGACCAATATTTGCCATTCTGATGTAAGTTGTCCCTTCTTAACAATATACATTCTGTGACTATGTTGACAACACTATTGGTGAAGATCCTAACTGGTCTTAAACACACATAGGGAGAAATTTGCTCAGCCAGTGTCAGTCTTAAGCATGCCTATCAGAAGATCTTTCTATAGCTGGGGAATTTTCCCATGAAAGGGATTAAGTTATGGAAGAGACACTTATCCCAGAGTTTTGCATTCTTCTTGAGCACTACTTAAGGAACTTAGATCCCATGTCCATTTGGATCTCTCTCTGCACAGATCTTTGTCATGCCAGTGCTTGAAATGCATCTCTAAGAGAATTCACTAGCACAGAATGAACGAGAGTGGAAGGCGTCAGTGGGGCTCACCAGGTCCAACCCCCCTGCTTAAACCAGGCTACCTAGAGCCTCTTGCCCAGGATTATATCTGGGTGTACTTTTCATGTCTTCAAAGATCCAGGCTCCACAATCTTTCTGGGCAGTCTGTGCCGTGGTTCAGTCGCCCTCACAGTAAAAAATCATTTGCTGATGTGCAGAGGCAATCTCCTGTATTTCAGTGTGTGCCTACTGCCTCTTGTCTTTTCACTGAGCATCCTTGAAAAGACACTGGTTCCCTCCTCTTTGCACTATTCCTTCTGGGATGTATGTGTGCTGCCACCTAGAGAAATGTCAAAAACCTTCCTGAAGCCCAGGCAGACAATATTCCCTTCATCTACCGGGCAAGTTGATTCATCAGAGGAGTTTAAAAAGTTGTTCAGCATGAAGTTCCCCTGGTAAATCCATGCTGACTATGTTATTTTGTCCTCCTTCATGTGCCTGGCAATGCTTTCCAGCAATAGCTGCTCCATCAACTTCCTGGGGATAAAAATGACGCTGGCTGGCTGGCTTGTACTTTTCCAAGTCCTCCTAGTCGCCTTTTTCCAAGATGGGTGACATTTGCTTTCATCCAGTCTTTGGGCACTTTCCTCAGTCACTATGATCCATCAAACATCATTAGGAGTGGCCTCAGAATAACATCTGCTAACACCCTTGAGACCTGTGGCTGCATCTCAACAGGGCCTGTGGACTTCATGGAATATGTACCAATTCAGTGACTATGCCCATAAAAGTTTGCAAGGGATAAGAGAACGTATTAACAGGTACCTGAAGAGTGAGTGAAAAACTATGGAAGCAATCCAAAAGGACAAAGACTTGAGTTCCCTTTTCAGACAAAGCATCCTATCGTGGAGCTGAGCAGCTTTAGATCTAGGGAAGCTTCCCCTCTGAAAGGATGCAGAAGACATTCTTTTACCCGTATCCACTAATAAAATGTATTGACCATTCACTTGCAATACAAAAAAACTAAATTATTTCCAAAATTGTTGCCGCCTAACTAGACAATCATGTACTGGCTGGGTATTCCCCTAACAGATGACAGCACCTGCTTGATGCCTCTTATGCCTACAGACTATTTGAATTAGGTCATCTGAGTGGGGATTACTGGTCTGGGAACTTTCTTTCTGATGAATTTGGAAGATTTACTGAAGCAAGGACCTGAAGATGAAAACTTCATTTCCCACCAGTGCACTTTAACATCCACGGCTGTAATGCCATTGTTTCTCACCAACTGAGTCAAGAATTTATGACTACAAAGTGAATCAGCTCCAAAAGGAAAGATAAAGGCTAGAAAACATTCTCTCTTGGTAAAGCAAATGAAGTGACTAAATTCTAATCACTCGCTGGCCTAAAGCTTCAAGGAGGGGGAGGTGGACCAGGTTTCCTTCCACTGCCGTTCTCTTTGTCACCTCAGTGTTTTATAGGGGTATGCAGACATTCAAAAAGAGAGCTTTGCTGAATTCATAAAATTCAGTCTTAAAAAATAACTTGATAGCAGCTGAAATGAAAAGAACAAATAAAATGCAATTAATTCCACGGAAGCTTGAAATGATTATTTCTTCATTTTGCATTTGAGGATGTATATTGTGTGAGTTTGTCTTGTATTGTTCTACAGGTTTTCTAACTGGCACACCTTTCTTTATGAATGGACTGTCCTTTCCTAAATGCTCTCATATGGAGGAACATGCTTCTGATAAGAAGAGCACTAGGGTGTCTTTACTTGACCTTTTATTTTTACTGATGTTTGGTCCTTGGAAATGAATGGGGTTTTTCAATTGAAATGTCTTACTATTGTTCCCACAGGATAAGCCACAGGCTCTTCTGCTCAGAGCTGTCACTAGTCAGCTATTCTCCTATCTGCCTTTAAGTAGTTGAATGTTCTGGTCTAAAAGTAGCACCTTCTATGTAGCCATGCTCTTAGCTGCCAGTGTCATCTTGAATCCAAACACCCTCCCGCAAGGGACCGCTGGTTCTGTAGTCAACTAAGGGGAAAAAAACGGTCCATCCATGCTTCCTGATTTAAAATATAAAGGTATATAAAGGTATGGTGTCCCTAAACGATTCTCTGCAGTTGAACACTACTTATCTTTGCCGTGTTTCTTCAACTCACTTGCAAGTCATTCATGCGTTACCTTCTTGTGAGAATTGCTTGGTTTGAAGATGATTTAAAAGGGTATGAGAATACTTTTGTGCCTCTGCTATAAGGATGCTTTTCAAATCCACACAAACCTCCTGCAAATGCAAAAGCATTCATCCTGTATTGTCCTAGGCTACAATATAAAAATGTATTCTGCTCCCAACCTCAAGAGCTGCTGAAACCGGGAGGGGCATCGTTTTTTCCTTATCTCCTTATCTCTTAACGGGGCCATCCATGTCTTGCCACATGACTCAGAGATGACTCCCTCCAGGAGCCATTTCTGTTTAAAGGGTAATCAAGGAACCACTGCATGACTCAGAACAATTTGAGCCCATTGCAAGATGCTCTGCCCAGGGGGCAGGAGCTAAGCATCCCCAGCTGGATAGAATCTGAGTTTTGGGACACCACAAGCAGTCTTTCCACTGGCTTCCTAGAAGAACGGCCACCCTCACCCACTGGTCTTCAGAGGACAAGAGCTACCAGATGGTTTCTACAGGATCACCACTTCAACAAGACCATTTCATCCGGACTGCTGCCACCACCCTAACTAGCAGGGTGACAGGTCGTATTCTGTCCGTGGTTTTTCTTTTGTATTATTGCATGTATTTGGTTTTTCCCCTTTTCCTAATAAATTGTATTTCTGACTTGGAGTCTTGCTGCCATGCTGGATTTCTTCAGACCGACTAGCTCCTGACACCAACAGCCAGAGTGGGCTGCCCCCAGAAAGCTGTCGAATCCAGGGTGCAGCTGTAGGGCACAGCTGCTCTATGGCACAGGTGGACTGCATTGGGGATAGGACTGCACCGAGGGCAGGGACAAGGAACAGGGAGAGGTCTTCTGTATGTTTTCCAAAGGAGTTTCTTCCCTGGAGGGCCAGGGACAGAAAGACACTGACTCAAATGCATACATCAACTTAGAAATGGGGAGAGGTCCCAGAGGAGGATACAATCTTTAACACACTGGGAGCAACTGGGGGTGGACCACAAGGCGGGGAATACAATGTTTAAACCAATAGGGGACTACAGGGGAGGAGAATAACTTAAACAAACCAATGGGGTTTTGAAGACTATAAAATTGATAGGGAAGTTTCTAGAGAAAGGGGCAGGCTTGGGGAGGGATTGACATTCAGTGGGAGGAGGAAAAGGGAACAAAAGGGCAGGTCTTTGGGGAGATGGACAACTAGGGCAAAAACTAACACCACGGGGGGAAAGGAACAATCCATTAATAATAAAATATGCTACAACAGCACAAAACCGGAAGTATTCTAAAACTGACTACTCAAACTGCATTGCAATCAAAAACACACACTGCAACAGCGACAGCATCTCTTGCTGCTTTTGCTTTCAAACCAGAAGAGGTGCCAACCAAAAAATTAGCAAACTTAAAAGTTAACTGGCTGCAGTTTTGATTTCCTTCTTAAATATATTACTGCTTGTCTAATTGGCTTAGCAGCATGTCTGTTCTTAGTGCCAAGCAGGGATTCACTTTGCCAGGCATGGAGGAAGCTTCTAGGAGCTTTTCACAAAAGATTCACTTCTGTGGCTGGCTTCTTCCCTCCCCACCAAAAACCAAGCCATGCAAAACCAACACCTTAACTAATCCCTAGTACTTAGTACGCATCCAATAATTCCTTTTAAACTATACTTTACATTTTTTACCAAATGCCCTGAAAAGAAATGGATCCATAATATTGATCAAAATAGTTCCAGTTCAATAGAAATATTGGGTCATGCAACTCTGGTTTACATCACTATTTTTTGTACAATCAACAGGAGCTTTTTTCGCCTCTAAAGAAATGTTTCCTGATGGTTTGGATCAGAAGATCCAGTATTGCTATGGTGAGATTTTTGTTTTGAAGGCCATAAGCTGTGCTCAGTGTTTTGGGTATATTCTTTGTTGTGCCTTGCATATATTTTGGATAGAAAGCCAGTAGAGATGATGTCCTTGCTGCAGTAGCCATGCTAAATAAGGCAGAGCGTCTGGCTGATGTACTGGAGCTGTAGACTATCCACCAGTCTCCCAGGGCGGTGAGGATCTCTAAAGGAATATAATCTTGGCTATGCTCTGGAAGTTTTACAGAGAGAAAGAGCCTCATAGCTCTAATGATTTGTCTCCTGGAGTTCTGAAGAATATGTTGTAAAGAAGAAGGCTGCTGTCTTTCGCAACAATCTTCCACGCATTCAAGAGGATCATTTAACTTCTTGTCTGAGAATGAAAGAAATATTAGTAGTAATTAGTTCTTTTTTCTCTGTCGGTGCATCACTGATTGAGTTTGGGTAGGTTACATTTTATTTCTTTTTTTTCTTTAAATATTACATCGTAAGGTGTTCCAAATTCCCAAATTCTGCTTCACTTTATTTTGTAGGCCAGACTGGTTCATCTTGTCTCGGCTGTATTATTGCAGACCATATCTGAATGAATTTTTTTTTTTTTTCATTTTGAACATTATTAGATTTAAACTGTATGAACAGAACACTTGATTTATCATTATTTTAGCAGTTTGGAAGGAAATAGAGAATTTTTAAGAAAATGACGCAACTCCACTTGTGGTTTTCAATGGAAGAGAAGAATAACAATGTCCTACATTCACAGCATTGTTTGCAGTAATATTGCAGCTAGTTTCCAGCAACTTAGGTCAGGTTCTGGAAGCAGGGACCCATGATAGTATAGAAGTCTAAGCAGTTTCATTTTGGCGGCTTTTCTTGAAAAATAGCTAATATGTCTCAACGTTGTGCTGAATCTTGTTGTACAGACTCTTCTTTTGAGGTCTGAACTCCTTGCTGGACTACTGTATCTCAGAATCAGCTACAGTAAACCTGTGATTCCTTATAGCTTTAAGAATTTGGTTCTAATCTATAAAAGCAAGAAAAGGTTGCCATATTAATACAAGAGAAAGAAAATGTTAGGAAAGCAGTTAATGGCATGGGGATTTTTCCTACAAATTGGAGCAGAGATTTAGTTGTTTGATGGGGTTTTTTGCTTCTCAATGGAATTTTAGAAGTGGTTGGGAAAGAAAGTGTGGATTTTTCCAGGTTTGCCTTTAAAGAAGAATAACAGGGGAAACTGTTAAGAATAACAGGGGAAACTGAAAAGAATTAATCCAGAACTCTATGCCTTTCATACAGAGTTTCAGAAGTGAAAAGCAGGAAGAGACAGTCCAGACAAGATGATTGAATAGAATGAATTCAAAATAGCTTTCATTTCCCTCTGAATTCCAGCTCTAAACCTTATTAATATTAAGGTATTAATAGGAAATACATCTGTCCTAGGGTGACGTTATGATGCTTGTATCCCCATTCATGTGTTCTGTGAATGTTGGATATTATGTTCTGTACCTTTAAGACTGGCTCTGAAGAGGGAATGTTTTGTTTTGGTTTTCTTATCAACCTGGCGGGACACAGAGACTGCAGCTTTTGCTTTTTCTGCTTTTGCTTTTGGCTTTGCTCTCTCTCACTCTTGCTTGCTTCGCTTCTGCTTGCTTTTGCTCATTAGCTAGTTTAGCTAAACTGTCCAAATTTTTCCTGGACCGTTTCTCCTTCAGGTCTTCCTGACCATTTTGAACCTGCTCCGGACTGGGACCTGGGAAACACCGAGAGTTTGCACCTTGTGGCCTGCAGCAGCTGGCCCAGCGCCGGAGGGACTGAGAACAAAGTGACCACCCCCCCAAGAGAGACTTTCTGAATTTGTCATCTTTTTCAGAGTGCTGTCATCCAGAATTGTTCCTTTTGCGTGCTGGGGGGTGCTGTGCCTATTAAATGAACAGGTTCGTTCCACTTCTCTCTGAGGAATCCTTCCCGAACCAGTTGGGGGGAGGGGCCCTAATTTGGAAATTCTCCTCCAAATTTGCCCTAAACCAGGACAACATCGCAATCTCTAAGATTTAAAAATGGACGATGAAGTTTTCTATCCAGTAAAGTGTAAGGCTTCACATTTTAATCTGATTTGCATTTTGGTGAAAGCCGGGCATCCTTTGCAATTTACCAGATAACAAGGGATTTAGAACAGTAAGTATGCAAGTAATCTTTTGGACCCTTCATCTCCCTTCTTATGACAATGAATACATTTATTAAGCTTGTTGTCCTGGTATGTTTTTATTCCATCAGGGGATTTGATCATACAAATGTCTAGTCATTCTTTCCTTGTTTTCAACCACTCTAAGAGCATTAATCAGAGCTATTCAGTAGTTCTTGATCTGCAACAGTGACAAGCACTAGACTGGTAAGAGTCAGTGGGCATCAGCAGATCCCCTATGACAGCACATGGCGGGCTGTTCTGGCAGGACTGAAGTTTGAGGGGCTCGAATTCTGTGAAATAGAACATTCGAGGGATGGGAAACATGGAAACAGATTCTGAGCTTTCAACCCAACACATGAAGAAGTAATAAGGCAGGTAATTTTCTGTGGAAATTTCTTTAGCCCCAGTGTTGTGGATGATGATCACTCTTCCTACCTCCTTTGGCCAGCTACCAGTTTTCCCCTCCATTACTCTGCTTATGGACAGAAAACCAGAAGAAGGGATTTTTGACCAAAACACCTATCAGGACCTTAGAGTGTTTTTTGCTCCAAAATGTTTCAAGGCAGATAGGGAAACAACTCCATTTTCGAGAGTGTGTTGAGAAGACAAGGTTGAAAGTTAAAAACCATGGGTTCTTTTTCTATATATGTTACTGATTGTGCTTATTATCTTAGTCATGTTATATATATATATATATATTTGGTAGGGTTTGTTCTTTTTTTATTTTTCTTGGGTTTTTTTTTCCTTTTTTTTTTTTTTTTTTGATTCATCCTTGAGATAAAAGGCCAAAAGTACAGAAAAGTTCTGTACGGTTAAAACACTTTTGAGATGCCTCATGCTGAAAAACTTGTAGCTACTGCTAAGGCCCATTGGCCAATTCCTGCTTCATTTCTGAGAAGGCCCATTGGCCAATTCCTGCTTCATTTCTGAGAAGCTATAAAATTCCCATCTGTATTTTAGTTCTAACAATTTGTTGTTATGGTGGAGATGCAAATTAAGAACAACCATTTTTGAATCTGTAGGGATGTATTTACCATTTTGTAGCTGCCTTTTC
This sequence comes from Molothrus aeneus, assembly GCF_037042795.1. Taxonomy (NCBI): domain Eukaryota; kingdom Metazoa; phylum Chordata; class Aves; order Passeriformes; family Icteridae; genus Molothrus; species Molothrus aeneus. Next base: position 62,317 of record NW_027098931.1, on the reverse strand, counting down.
AGTTTCTGAGCCACTATTGAAAAAAAGGAGAAGTATCTACACTGTTTTCAACCTGTAGACCATCCACTACTGTCCACATGCTCAGATTCAAAGGCAAACAAGCCTGTCTGGCCTCATTGGGAGGAATTATTTGCATTCAAAATACTAGACTAGTATTTGATTTCCACCAGCAGAGTCCATTGGGCAGCTCCTGTCATCTGCATTTCAATATTTAATCCTCCTCTATGTTTACTGTGCAAAGCTCTTTCAGAATGATGGTGTGCCCACTGTCTCACCAGCTGTGACGTTTGCAGCGAGTCTCCCACGGAAAGGAGCTGTAAAAAAGGCAAGCCAGGGCAGTGATTTCTGTTGCTCAATACCCACAAATCAAAGCTATTTAGTCTAATTTAAGGCTGAAAAAGAATTCAAAATGCCTTCAAAGGATTCAAAAAATCATCAGACAATACTGCAGTTCAGTATTCAGGACAAGAGCATATCCCACAGTGTGGTGGTTTGACAGGAAATGTGTTTTCTGGGATGCTGTGGTTAGGCCAATGGATGTTCAGATTTTAATATTGGCACCTAAGGTGGCCATTGGGACATTGGATGCACCTCTGAGAACACAGGGTTAAAAGCAGGGCTCTCCCCTGGGAGGCTCTCTTGGGTTCCGGTCAGGGAAAGGTTCAGATCTCCCCTGCCTGGCTGCGGGCTGGGCGGGGCAGGGGAAGCCACCCAGCCCGGTGAGGTAGGCTGGGCCCCTGGCCAGAAGGGAGGTGAAGGCCCCTGCAGGATGGAAGGGTGGCTGAGAGGCATTGGGCAGCCCCCCCCCCCCCCCACCGCAGGAGAGACAGAGAGAGAGCTGGTGCCTGTTCTTGGCCGGCCGAGAAGGAGAAGAGGGGAGTGCAAGAAGGGGCCTGGCAGGGCAGCCATGGGAGTTCTGGACAGACAGAGCCTCAGATTTTTAACCCTTTTCTTGGATGATGGAAACCTTACAAATGCTAATCCTCCTGGAGTTGAATGAGAAGAGATATAGAGGAGATAAGAGGAAATGGGCCACGAGAGAAATAGAGAAGAACGCAGGTGGAAGAGATGATGGAGTAGCTTATGCTGGACTCTTTGTGTGTAGCCATGGACAGAGCCATGTTTCCTTGTGATACAGGGACTGCATTCTAGGGGGAGGCAATGCCTCAGGATCAAGAGGGTTCGGTGTGGGTACCCCTCGGCCCCAGGGGGTGAAAAATATGGGGGGGACAGATGTCCCAAAATTGAGACTGTGCCTTTTTGCAGTGGGATGAAGCATCCTTAAAAGTCGACCCTAGAAGCAGCTCTGGTCTGTGTTCAGTGGTGAGAGCACTGGACATGAAAGGAATAGGTCACCACTGGCACAAGAAGGACTCCTTGTCCTCTTGATGAACTGAGGATTGAGTATTCTGAAGGGTGGTGCTGGACCGAGAGTCGATGATTTGGGGGATGTATTGTATTGGGAATTTGGGGAGGAGGAGGAGGAGATGTATTTGTGAAGTTTTCATTTTCCTTGTGTGTTTCTTTTTTTTTTTTTTTCCTTTCCCTTGTAGTTTAGTTAATAATTTTTTTTTTCCCCTAAGTGGGAGCCTGCTTTGCTTATTCCTGGTCACATCTCACAGCAGAAACCAGGGAGAGAGTATACTCATGGGGGCACTGGCATTGTCCCAGTGTCAAGCCATGACACACAGGCTGAGAGAATGAGGGCTGTTTAGCCTGGTGAAGAGAAGGTTGCATGGAGACCTCACAACACCTTCCAATATCTGAAGGGAAGCAGGAGAGGGACTCTTCATTAGGAACTCTGGAGACAGGACAATGGGCAATGGCTTCAAAATGAAAGAGGGCAGGTTGAAATTAGATACTCGGAAGAAATTCTTCCCTGTGAGGGTGGTGAAGCACTGGCACAGACAGCCTGGAGAAGTTATGGACACCCCAACCTGGTGTTCAAGGCCAGGCTGGATGGGGCTCTGAGCAACCTGAGCAAGTAAAAGGTGTCCCCGCCCATGTCAGAGAACTAGATGGCCTTTAAGGTCTTTGTCTACCCCGGCCATTCTATGATCCTGTGATTCTGCTGTGGTAGCGTTCAGGATGGAGCGTGTTCTGCATGTTGGCCATTTCCAATACACCATTGGTTCCAGGTGCCTTACACTAGCTTGCTCCCTGAAAATTCGGTCAGAATGAAGAACATCTCTATATATATTAGACACATAATAAATGAAGAAATGGGTTTGCACATTTGTCCACTAAGTTGTGGATGAGATTGCTGTGAAGTTTCATTTGGTTTTCTTGTTTGCTCATGAGGCCGACGGTCCTTGTGTCAGCTGCCTCAAAGGCAGCATTTGCCTCCTTCTCCTCCCTTCTCCCTCCTCCCTCTTTCAATTTCTTTCCCTTGACAATTTAATGTCGTTTTCCCTTTCATACCTGAAAATCCCTGCATGCTTCTGGGCTTTCTCCTTTTTCATGCAGATCTTCTTCCACCCCTGACAATCCATACTTTTCATACCATAAGGGCCTGCTTGCAGGCATAAAAGACTTTGATTCCTTATTATATCTATGGGAATTTAATTAATAGCTTCATGCCTTTTCATAGAAAGAGTAGGGAATTGATAGCTTGTTCCCTGAAGTACAGAAGGAAGAGAATGAAACATGAATCATGTGGAGTGGAAAAGTTGCTCTCTATTTTCTTCCAAGAACTACCCCAAAAGATACAGGGGGTGATGAAGCCTGGCTAGATGAGTTTCCCTTCTAATGGAAGGAAACAACCACGCCACTTCATACAAGTCAGTCCTATAGAAGAGAGAAATTCACTTCTGGGAACATTGCAGGATTTGAATGCAGAGTCACACTCATCCTTTGTTGCTTTGTTGTCTGCTTGGCATGGAACACGCTGCTTTGAAGAGGGAAGTGACTAACAGACAGTCCACTTTACAAACACATATGCTTCCCTCTTCTTCTGAGACCTCAGCACAGAGCCTCTTTGGCATGGTACTTCAAGGTAAGAAGGAGCGGGCAGAGGGCACTGCGAACAGACAGCAGTTTGCAGGTTGTATAGGAAAGGAGGACTGCCCCTTGAATGTGGTGCAAATACAAACTTCCACCAGTTTCAGGGGTACACTTCAGCCAAGCTTGTGTCCTGGCACATTTTTTCTCTGTGAAACGCTTTGCGGTATGATCTGGACGACAAGAGATGCAGAGTACGGGGCTACGTAGTGCTGAGAAGGTAAATGTCTGGCCCAGTGTCTTTTGGCAGAAGCAGTGCACTAGAGCCGTTGGCTGCTGCCACAATGATCTGTGTGAGAAACAGATGCCTAATCCCCTCCCGGGAGAGTAAAAGCAGGATTGGTTACAAGAGTCGAAGAGCACTGGGCTGGCGGCTGCCGCATACCAGCCTGTAAAAAGGAGCATGACTCCTACTGGCCTACCAACCAAACTCATGGTGGCAGTGGTAAAGATTAAAGTTCAGTGAGAGCTATTTGTGCTGCTACCTATGGCCCTTCTGTGGAAAACAAATGTGCCTACCTTTAGGTTCCGAGATCCAGAGAACACAATGGTAGTTGCAGCGGAAAAGGGAAGGACAGAGCGCACTGGTGAGTTTGATGTGGCTTACACAGGGCAGGCAGAAGGTGCAGCCCAAGTCTCGCTTTTATTTCTAGAGCCTTTTTCTACGCAAACAGCTGCTGGATGTTTGCAACAAAGATGTGAGTGTGAAAAAGTGAGGGCAGGTCTATGTGGGAAAGAAGATACAAAGCATTGTGTGCAGTTTAAAAGCTGTTTAGAAAAAAAAGGAGTTACTTTGAGAACATCTTCTGTCTTGACACTTCCACCTGTGTGATCTTTAGCTGCTTTGGACATGTCCACAATGAAAGAATGTGAAAATATTTGCGCTGCCAATGTCAGGTTGCACAGGAAAGAGGGTAGGTTTGGCAAATGCCTTCTGTCCTGGCACATCTGTCAGTCAGAAGTGCAGCTGAAAACGCTTGGCTGTAGCGATAGTCTCTGTCACTTTGAGAGAATGTGCTGATGCACGTATATATATCATGAGAAAGTCCGTGAGAATCGCTAGTATGTTTCGTTTGGTTGACAGACTGCAAAGGGAGCGTTATGGCCAGCACTGCCTTTTTGTTGTAGGACTTTTCCTTTGAGAGCAGCCGCTGGACATTTTGAAGCGGTTTGGGATCTTCAAGTGTTAGAGTGCAAGATGGTACCTAGATCTTGAGGGAAAGTGCATATCTCCAGGAAGCTGAATGCAGTTCAGTGGGTGCAAGTTACATGTTGAGCAGCTGATGGCCCAGAAAACTTTCTAAAATGAAGAGGCCATGCTGCAATTGCCTTTTATTTTGAAGCTTCTAAACTGTGCAGCCAACAATGAAATGATTCTTTTTCCTTCTCTGCTACATGCAGGATCCCATTCTGTCAGTACCCGAGAGCCAGGATCCACAGCGGAGCTCTTGTCCCTACACTGCTCCCACACGAACGGGGCTGGGCTAGAAAAGTGCTTGTCTTTTTCCTGGGCACTGTCAGCGCTCTTCTAAATAACCACACCACAGCATTGTCAACTCACAAAACCAGGACACGCACCGAGCCCAGCTCACAACCACCCCCAGGACCCAGCCAAGTCAGAAACGTCCCTGCTCTCCAATCAACTGTGTCAGGACAAAAGGATTTCACCGATCTTCCCCTTCCAAGTGGATACTCTTCTTTGCCCCACACTCAAAGGCCGACACCAGATCTTCTGCCCTAACAAACTTTTTCTCTCTCACAGAGCCTGGTAACAAACTTGAAAATGTCGGCTGAGCTCGCAAAACTGTTGGTGGAGAAAGCTCTTTGCTGCCTACAATTTCAATTGCACCCATCAAACTATAAACATGCACCCTGCTATCGCCACTTTCCTTCTCAGCTCTAAGTACCACCGTAAGCCTTCAATCTCTCAGAGTCAGGATCCAAATGGGATGGCACCAGGGACTGCTCACACAGTCCCTAAAGCTACAAGGGACAAAAACCTGTCCTGCAGAGGCCTGGCCTGGCCTCTGCATTCCCACTGACAGTTCAACAACTCTAACCCAGAGAACTGCCTATTGGGAAAAGCCTTTCAATTCACTGAGACCACCCAAAGTGGCCACCCAAACTTTGCCAAAGGGAGGAGGAACTAGAAGCCCATCTCAAAAGAAATGGCATCCCCTCCTCCAAAATCCAAAGCATCCAGGGCCTGATCCTCTACAAAGGTGTCAGACCACTGCTATTGGGCATTACCTGTGCGGGGCACTAGCTAGGCTGCACACCAAGACCCAGCGCAGCTCTTTACCTTGTCCAAAAGAAGTGTGCTGGCAGAATTTCAAGAAGGCTGCCTTGAGAAAGTGGAAAACACAGGCCAAATGGATTCTTTCAGGAAGGAGACTGCCTTCCAAAGATGGATACCGACTCCATGATTGTACAAATTGAGTCAGTGCTTCCAAACCAAATATGCCAGGATAGAAAGTTGCTGCCGCCCTTAAGCTGCAAGACACAGCTTCTTATCTGCACCTCCAACACTGGGGCTAAGTTCTTTCCTTCCCATGAGAAAGCATTGCTGTTCTCCTTCAGGAACTTACAGAGCAAAAGTTGCATACCACGTCCGGTACTGACTCTGTCCAACAATGGCTCCTACACAGAAAGGACCAGGACAGAAATGTCTTGCTGTACTATACCTTCCCACGATACCTTATCATCAGCCCTACCAACATTGCCACCGTATCTTTTACTTCCCAAGCAAGGAAAGGCACTCCAAGTCACTTGGCTTTGCCTTGCCTCCAGTACCATGCCTAGTTTTCCTAGCCTACCCTACCCTAGCTTTGCTTGCTTGCCTATGTCTGCCTTGCCTAGCCCTTCAAATAACTTCCTGGCTTTGCTTTGCCTTGTCTACCACTCTTTGCCTTGCCTTTCATGCAGGTAAGGCAATGCAAAGCAAGTGTAGGCAATTGTAGGCAAGTCAAGGGACAGGTTGGCAAGACTGAAGCCGTGAGGGGAAAGCAAATGGAGTGGTAGGTGAGACAAGTCCCAGAAGTTAGAGGCAAGGCTGGGCATAGGAGGTGATGGTAACCGGAAGGGCTAGGCAAGGCCAAGCCCTGTAGGAAAACTGCAGGCAGGTCAAATGTGAGGCATGGGTATGCAAGGGAATGCAAAGCAATGGAGAATTAGCAGGGCATGGCAAGGAAACTGGTTGGTTGCCCAAAGCAAGGCAAGTGGCAGGTCCATTCAAAGACTGCTGGTACACAAAAGCGGCCCGGACCGACCGCTCTGTCCAGCCTTGATCTTGCATGGGTCATGTTTAATCTGCACCTAAGACACTTGAGTTGCCTGCTTTCCTTTGTATGCAAAAGAACTGTCATTCTGCCCCTGAAGCCCAAGGGTGAAAGATGAACTTTGTGTCCAAAATTCAAGACATGTAAGCATAGATGTCAGAAGAAAGCTGTCAGGACAGATAGGTGTGCTTGCACGTGGCCTCCTCCAGGCTTCCTCTCACAAGCTCCTGAAACGCTGGGGCCTTGAGAAAAAAAAGCCAGTGGAAGCCTGGAGAATCCTAGGAGAAGCAGGCAGGGCAATGCATGTGGAAGAGATTCCACAAAAAGAGAGGTGGTGAATTCCAGGTGGGGGACTGATGAGCAAGGTAATGCAAGGCAAGGAAGGGGTTCAAGGACAAGGCCAGACAAGTGGTGGCTTTGCCAGGCAACACAAAAGAGAGGGAGACAAGGCAATAAGAGTCCTAGAAGGAGAAGGAAATGAAAGATTGGAGCTGGACAAATGGGAAGGAAAAGAAGGATAGGTGAGCAAGTCAATACAAGGCACTGGCTTGGTATGAAGGGCAAGGGAAGGACATGCATGGGTCAGGAAGGCAAGGGAAAAGAAAGGAATTGTCAGCAATGACAAGAAATGCAAGATTGGGTAGGAAAGGCAAGGCAATGTGGGGGAGGGATAGGCAACACAATGGGTATCTTAACAGGAAATGTCCATGCACAGCAAGGCCGAAGGAGAAGTGGTAGAGAGGTCAAGGTGGGAAATAGGTGAGTGTGTGCAGCCAAGAAAGAAAGAAAGAAAGTGCGTAGCTCTCGTGTGTGTGTGTGTGTGTGTGTGTGTGTGTGTGTGTGTGTGTGTGTGTGTGTGTGTCTGTGTGAAGTTTGCAGGATGTAAAGCAAAGAAAGGTGTCTCTTGATTGTGGAGTGAATGGATGTTTTCGAACGTAAGTGGCAAGGTCCAAGCAACCTTTTCATCCTGGTACATCTGTGTCTGTGAGACATAGTCAGAAACGTCTCCTTTTAGATTCAGACTGCAAGCAGGACATAGAATGTGACTGTGTGAATAGCTGAGCAGGAAAGCACATCACATCAGCATGTTTCAACAGAAGCAGTTAGTGCGAGAAGGAGATGGACGTGTGGGACTCCAGCAATATGGCAATGCACTCAGCTGAGAAGCAAAGTGCAATGCCTCGGTGTATGCTCTGAAAATAAAAGGCTGCAAGGAAAAAGCAAGATTTCACAGGCCAGTGAAATCTTTCTGTCCTGGCACACTGAGCTGTTTGAAGGTGAACCGCTGTTTGGTTTCACTAAGGACTCGGAGACATGGAGAGGATGTGCTTGTCCATGTAGCTGAGAAGGAAAGTGAGAATCACCGGTACGTTTGGCAGAGTTTGTAGGCTGCGAGGAGAAGGTGACGGCCAGGCCTGGCTTTTGGCTGTGGCACTTGTTGCAAGGAAGAAGCTGCTGGATGGTTAAGCTTTTGGGGATCTGCAAGAGTGAAAGACTACGCTGGTACCTCATAAAACTAATGCTTGTTGATCATCTGGCTGAATCTATGACATAAACCAGAAGTGAAATTTCCCCCCATTTCCCTCAGTTTTTTCACCTTTTCATCCAACAGCCTGGGCCTTTTTCAAGCTGCTGTCAAACGCCTTGCCTTGGAAGCTAGAAGTATCTCAGTTCACCTGCTAAGAAACACAGAAAAGAGCTCAAGTCAATTTCAGAATTGCTCTGAGCAGAGCTGGTGTTTCGGTACCGTAAATTTCCATTGCGAATATGTGCAAAAATCACCATTTTATTAGGCAAAGATTTGAAATACACTAGCAGCTTCATCTTCTTGTCGCTGCAGTCCTTGGAAGTTTTGCTATTTACTGAAACAGGAAACAGGTCAAACACGAGAAGCTTAAGAATCCAAGCTCACTGCCATTGTACAAATAGCACAAACTTGATGAATTCAAGTTACCATTGTAACATACAGAATGGCTCTAGTCAAGCAAATGGATGTGTCGTCCTTCACGGGGGCAGAAAACCTTTCTACCACGTGAACTCTGGGAGTAATCCATCATGCCTCAGTGTGCTGTGGCTGGTCAGAGAGCTACACGATGGGTCTCTTTGCCTATGGCACTCTCAGGGCTCAAAGCTGCACATAAACTCCCTCTCCTTACAGACACGCTAGTAAAGCCCAGCGAAAATGCCGTTCTCCAGACAGCTTACTGAAACCAGCTAGGAGTTCCCAGCATCATGCTGGGCACTTCTGTCCACAGATGGCTTTGCTTTTAATGAACCAGAACAGAGCTGCGTTTTTCTAGTCTTTAGCTCTACTAAGGTATTTGATGTAACATGGTGTGAAAAAATCTGTTTCGACAATGATAATAACAGAGGGGATAATGTACCTTTTGCTGCTCCATTCTTCTTTTGCTGCTCCATTTTGCTTGCTTTGTTATTGCTTTCTGTCAAAGAAACGCCAGCAAAATCCCTCATCAAGTCCTGCTGTGAAGACAGACTGCCAGAAAGGTAGAGAAACTTTGAACCTTTTCAAGACCCTTGTAGCACATGTCTTGGTCAATTTGTATGCAGATCCCTTCTCCAGCAGGACTTTTTTGCACCGTTAGCGCACATTGAACTGAATCCAGTACAAAAGCAGTGAATAGAGGAACTTTTCTTTTCATTAGAATGGTGATAAAAATGCATATCAAATAAAAGCATTTTAGAGCAGCAGGAAGATTTTCTATGTAGCTAGCAAATCATAAAAAGATGCATATTTACCGGTGGGGTTCCTCTGGGAATTTCAAAGAATTCCAGACAGAAAACACAGCTTAGTAAACTGCAAATCTAAATCACAGTATCTAGAAAGGTGACATGAAAAAGAGCAAGAGGAAGAAAACCAAAAAGAAAACCAAAGGAAGCCAGAAATAAGGCACAACCTCTCCTCCTTCTCCGCTTACTACAGTACCTTAGAAGTACCTACGAGTGTCCTAACAGTCACATAAGTAGAAAACTGTGCCAAGAACAATTGTGGAAACTGGAAAACCATGCTATCCCAACAGAAACATAGGGTTTGCTTTCACGACGATTAAATCTGCATGCAATGCGTACGGTAAGGGTATGTTTTGTATATTCAAAAACAATTCAAAAATATTTCCAAATTGAAGGGGCTGCTTTTTATTTCTTTTGAATTACTTGGCTAAATATGGTGCACGTTAAAATACTGCAGAGATGTGGTTCATTTTCCAGATGCCAACTGCAAAGGAGGGAAGCATTTTGTGTGCTTAAGAAAGTCAAGTATTGGAGAGTGTTTTTGTTACTTCTTTAGAAGGTTAGAATATGCATAAAAGATGCTAGCTGGGGACTTACAATTAATGAATTATTTACTGTCACTAGGTCAAATGACATTAGCTTTCAAAAAGGAAAAGTAGTCTTATTCCACGTGCCAATTTTAAAGCAGATTAATAAGCCTTCAGCAGAATATGGATATGAAGAGGGATATGACATGAAAGGGTAAGCAACACTGGTGACAGCAAAAGGCTTACCTGCTTCACACAAATACAGGAGATAAACTACTATTTTTACACAAACATTGCTATCCAGAGCTTTCCTTGAAAAGTTTCAATGCCAATCATGACAGTAAAATTCGGAGTGACAGTAAAATTCACTCTATCATGAATAAAATTTACTCAATCATGACAGCAAAATTTGCTCAATGATGAGTAAAATTCTTCGTGTAAGCGAAGTACCTTAAGCAAAGGGTAGCTCAAGCATAATTGGCATTTGATGTCAACAAAGGCAACTTGGCCTGCACGTGTCACATCTACTGCATTAAAAAGCTTACTCTGTCTCAGATTCCTTTTGAGGGATACCAACGCAAGCCGTTAAACTGCATGAAAATGATGACTTAAAGGAGGACATATTAGAAGAATGGAATAATGGTTAATGTTCTTTTCCTTCCAACTGCTTTCTTTGCCCTTCTAAATTTTTTAAGTCCTTCCTGGTATCACCGTGATAGCAGTGCAGCAAGTGTTTGGTTGTAAGCTGTCCATATTGCCAGCTTCTGGACTGCCTTCAGAAAACTTCCCACTGGTTTTGGATAGAAATCACAAGCAGTAGAGATGACAAAGACTGCAGAAACCTTCTCATCTCCTTCTAGAGCAGGAGCGTGTCTTTGACCCACTCTTAACTAGACAACTTTCATCAGTCATGAGAGAGTCTCATGTTCAAGAGCTAAGCAATGACAGCTGTAAATGACAAAAAGCACACTGATATTTTCTTGGGACTCCAGCAGAGAGCAATGAAGGAGCTTGAATTCACCTTCTTGGAAAGTTTGAAAATGCACATGAAGTTTAGGAGAGGAGCTAAGCCATGGTAACTTTTGTTGAGTATGTCTGCGTAGACAGAGTTTCCATCACCGCAGAAGGAATGTCATTTAACCCACATAATCATCTCTAGCTGCTAAGCTGCGCTTACTGCAGATTATCCGCAACATATTTTACAGGGTGAGCTTTTATGTGTAATCCCTGAGTAACATTCCAGAGAGAAGTATTTTGGAGGGGGGGAAAGCCCAACTCTTAACTTTTTCAAATAATGGTTACATTTGAAAGTCAAAAAAGATGTAAAACCTTTCTTTCCTAGACGTATTACCAGCACAAACTGTACCAGAATTTACGACGCTTTTATTATGGCAGCATAACTCTACCGTGGACGCTCTGGCTCTGGACTATTCCTTAAGAAACAAAGTCCCCGAGAGAAATAAAACAAAATTAGCCAAAAATATTGGGCTGGATGATTTCAAAGGCTATGTACTAAAGGCCAAACACTTGTAATAATAGTAAAGAGTGGACTAAAAGTTAAAGCATTACTCAGTTCAAAGATATCTTGTTCTCACAGAAGACTGTAAAAAACCTCTCTTTTTCTGGGTCTGTTTTGTGCATTTAGATGTACCTTCTACTCCTTTCCACTGTATGCGAATGTTTATGACAAGGTTGGAGGACCTCATGTAACCTTCTATAAGTAAAGAAAGAGAAGCCAGTAAAGCAAGGCAAAATTGTTAATGGCAGGTGGAAAGAGGGAGGCCAAGAATAGAAAACAAAAGAACAATAATAATTAAACGCCCTCCCTGTCTTCTGTGAAAAGTAAAGGCACAGACAAGAAAGAACAACTGCAAAATTCTCACGAGAAAAACGCACTTTATCTGGCTCAAGTATTTTGTGCTACATTTCTTGCTGTTTTCTCATGCCAAACATCTTAACCATTGAAGGTGTCCCTTTTCTCTTTCTGGAATACAGCTAGGAAGATGGCTGTGTCATTGCTGTCAAGCTGTTATTCTCAGAGGTGTCCAGTTGAAAGTCCTAGATGAACTGATTTGCTCTGTCTCTTTAATATGGCATGACTTAACCACTTCCAGTTTCAGCAGCTGGACTTGCCCAGCCCTACAATTCTTTAATCTTTGAATGGTTATATAAGCTCCTTGGCAACTGGCATTTGTAAGTCCATGAAACTGTGCAGAATTTGCACTATGAGATGATGCCAAATGAGTCATGGCAGTAGATTAACTAGGACATGCAAAGCAGAGAGGAGGGAATGAGAGCACAAGAAGAGGGTACAATCTCCTTTTTTTCTGCAACAGGGCTAACACCGTAGAAATCAAAAGGAACACAAATCCTCCTAGGGGTAGTTCTTGCAAAAAACAAAGACTTCTTTTTGTGTTCACAGATCACAGCAAAATGCGGATGACAAAACCAGGCCATTAAGTCACATACAGTATGAAGCAGTATGAAAGAGGAAAGCAGCTGAGAGCGTCAACCCTGCTGAGTAGTCTCAGTATTCTTCTCGACATTAGCAGAAATTTGAAATGAGGCTCTGAAAATTACAAAGGAGGCAGAAGAAAAGGGAGCAATGACTCCTCTGGCATAGTGTTTCCTAACAGGGATCTTCAAAATGTAAAGATTGTATCATCCTTTCAACTGAAGGAAGGTATTAAAACAACAGGAAGGAAATGGCATCACATGCTAGAAAGACTGGGCAGTGTACTTCTAGACAGAAAGGCCACTGATGGAAAACCGACTAAACTGGCACCAATGCAGCAGCATTGTATTAAAGCCCAAAAATACCCACCGCTTCACTCTTTGCCATTCCGTTCATATGGACACGGCAGCTCTGCAACATTCCTACTGATCATCTCCTTGGCAAACTGGGAGTGAGGGTCCCTAGTGATGCAGAGTCCCCAGGCAGGTGCAGAGGAGAGCTGCTTTTTTGCAAAAACCAGGCTTTTGAAGCACTCAGGCCTTTATCAGTTCCATAGCTTTAAGCCATAACAAAATTCATTCAACCAACCATCCTACACCACGCTGTGAACACGTGACGATTCTAGAACTTGTTGATCTACCTCTGATTCAGCGGCCTCACCTTCCCATAGTCCTTTTCTGCTTAGCCAAAGTATCGGGCCTCAGCCCAAGGCCTTCCTTTTGTAAGCTTCTACCTATATGCAGCAGCAAACCACTACTTTTTTCCGTGCCAAGAGTTTAAGTAGATGATTTGCATCTGCCCTTCCGGTGAAACATAATGGGGAGAGAAAATCCTGTCGGAAATGTTCAGTCCTTCAGTTTTCTAGACAGGCCAAATCAAAAGAAAAGCAAGCTATAGGATTGTGTACTTGCTCTTACAAAGCACCTGCTGCCCTCTGACAATGAACTAGCAGAAAACCAGCAAAAATAAGACTTGAGGCAAACAACCCTTTGAAGGGAATTATGACATGATAAAGAAAGACAACACATTTCCAGCTTGTCGAGATACTTGAAATGTCAGCAAAGGCTTGAGGGCAAAGGCTGAACGAATGGGGAAAGGTTACAAGAATCCCAAGAAAAACATGACCATGGATTAAAAGAATCCCAACAGGTCAACTGACCTGTTGAAGTTTTCAGGAAATCAGTGGCTGCTGATTTAGATAGGCCATTCAAGTTAATTTACCCGCGCACCTTCCACTCCTTTTTCACCTGTCACCATCACAGGGTGAATTGTGACCATGGAATCACAATTCTTTGGATTCTGTTCTTAGCTTTAGGAGACAACTACAGCAGCTGAAGTAGCTGTTACTGATGTGATACCCAGGAACACAGAGTTGACATGTTTCATTCATGTCCAATCACAACTAGCAATACTAAGAGGATAGGATTGGCCTCTTTTCATGATGCTTTTCTTATTTTACAGCCTGCTATGATTCTGCTGAAACTTTTTCATTAGTTTCTCTCTAAAAAGGAGAAAGTCCAATGTCCCTCCCTACTGGTGCAGGTTTACCATTCGGTTTGTCGAGTCTAAAAATGGAATTGGAACTAGCAGGAATTACTGTGTTTAAAGCGTCCCGTCCGTTCAGACAATCTCAGGTCGATAAAAGCCTAGATGTTATTGGCTAAATACTGTTTCCCCCAAGAGCGGACGCACGCAATTTAATCCAACTTTTTATAACAAACTCCAATAATACAGAATCCAGTCATACAAAAGAGTCACAAAGAAGCAGGAAGAATTATCGGACCATTTAGGGTAGCAAACTTCTCACCTTCTTTTGGAGTGAGCATAATCTGCTAGCTGAAGTAACAAACTTGAGGACAGAAATCGCCCTACTATTGAGAAGTTGTTGACAAGGGAACCACCTAAGCTGTGTGACTTTCCCTTTTCTATCCATTGGTCAAGCCTAGTAGCCTAAAATTTACGGGCTCAATCAAAGACAAATGCAATCTAGTCAGAGGTCTATGAAAAGTCCAAAACTAATCAGAATTCTTCTTAGACAATGGAAATGGAAGCAGAGCTACCAATTTCCTTGCAACATATCCCTAAAACTCATTCCTTTCTAGTCATAACTAATGTATAGCCACCAGTACAATCAGGAAAAGATGAAACTTACAGATGTCAGCGAGGGAAGGATTTGAAAGAACTCTTCCCATTATTCATCGTCTAGACAGCAACTATCATTAAAATCAGAGCCCTTTTAGTAGGGCTTTCCTTGTGGGAAATTCAGGACTCCAGGACAACGGAGCAAGAGGATTAAGCAGAAGCCGTTGATTGTTGACATGATGCACTTACACATTCTAAATCTCTGCACACGCTAGGCCCGCATTTTTATCTTGGTGCCTTTGTTATGTCCACGCATTCTGTGTGCACCTCTCAGAAGATACGTTTGGTTACAGTCCAGGCGCTTTGCTGCCCCCCGTTATCGAGTTCTTGTAGTCTTGGAATTTGGTTTCTCAGCTTCTCTTTCTTATTTTAGCACGGCTTATGTCTTAGTAACCTTGATGAATTCCAGAGGGCTCTGAGAAAATTCTGATAAGAACATATTCCAGCTGGATGGCTGGTGCACCCTTTAGTCTAAGAGGTTCAGATACATTGCTACAATTTCCCCCTTCTTCGTCTTGCACCAGCTAAACCCTTTCCCACCCTATTTTCTTCCAAGAGGCTCACCAGTTTCATGATGCATGGAATAACAAGAAGCAATATAATAATGACTACTAGTAACAACAAAGTTCCCTTTACAAGATCTTTCAACCATCGAGTTGTTTCCCATCTCTCAAACCATTCAGGCGTAACCCTCTCATTCCCAATCAATTTCTTCATGTTATCTTGTCCTTGTTTGAGTTTCCAGTGAATGACTGCAGAATGGTTAGAGAGGTTCAAAAAACACATTCCTTCCAAATCCTCACACTCTTGCCCATGTGCTAACAAGAAAGCTAGAGCAGCATTATTTTGCAGTGTGCAATGACTAATGGTATCTACACCAGTGAGAACCTGATTTAAAATCGCTGATCTTACCTTGAGTTGTTTGACCACCCAGCATCGCAACTTAATAAGCAAACTCAAAGCTTGACCAACAGCGACACCTGCTGTCAGGAGTGGCGCAATTAATAGAGAGGAGCGCCCAAACCAGTACACAATTGAGGCAAAGGCGTTTTAAGCTTAGGCTTCTTCTTTCAGTTCCCTGGAGGCGAAGGGAGTTCTTCACACACAATGCATTGTGCCGCTGGCGGTACGTTCCGGTGGGGCGCTTGTGCCGAAAGACGCCCAGGACACAACGCCGTGTTGTTAATATTTGTTTGTCGCGTTTCGGAAGCTGCTCTTAGCCGAGTCCCCCGCAGGCGAAGAAGCGGCTTCTTCGCACACAGAGCATTGTGGCGAGCGCAGGGAGCTCCTGAGAGCGGTTTGTGCCGAAAGAAGCCCGGGACCGGCACTTAGCTTCGGAGAGCTGCGTATCTGCGTCTTCTGCGTGTCTTGCCGCTCTACACTCAGCCAAAAGCTTTTCCACCATATCTTGCAAGGAGAAACTCTGCCAGGAAAGAAAACATCCAAAATCTTGTTCTAAAGCTTGCACGGGGGTCTGCAAAGAGTTTGGCAAGAATGAAAGGTAGTTGTCCAAAACTCGTTCTTTTCCAATAGAATAACCATGGAAAAGGCAGGAGAGTGGTAAAGTACTGTTTTCTCTAAGTCTGAATGCTGCCCACACTGTGCCTGTGTGCTGCAGCTTGCATCTTCGCCTTTGGCAAGCTGCCGCTCGCCGATTCTCCCGGAGGCGAAGAAGCGGCTTCTTCGCACACAGAGCATTGTGGCGAGCGCAGGGAGCTCCTGAGAGCGGTTTGTGCCGAAAGAAGCCCGGGACCGGCACTTAGCTTCGGAGAGCTGCGTATCTGCGTCTTCTGCGTGTCTTGCCGCTCTACACTCAGCAAAAAGCTTTTCCACCATATCTTGCAAGGAGAAACTCTGCCAGGAAAGAAAACATCCAAAATCTTGTTCTAAAGCTTGCACGGGGGTCTGCAAAGAGTTTGGCAAGAATGAAAGGTAGTTGTCCAAACCTCGTTCTTTTCCAATAGAATAACCATGGAAAAGGCAGGAGAGTGGTAAAGTACTGTTTTCTCTAAGTGAAAGACGCCAAGGACACAATGCCGTGTTGTTAATATTTGTTTGTCGCGTTTCGGAAGCTGCTACTAGCCGAGTCCCCCGGAGGCGAAGAAGCGGCTTCTTCGCACACAGAGCATTGTGGCGAGCGCAGGGAGCTCCTGAGAGCGGTTTGTGCCGAAAGAAGCCCGGGACCGGCACTTAGCTTCGGAGAGCTGCGTATCTGCGTCTTCTGCGTGTCTTGCCGCTCTACACTCAGCAAAAAGCTTTTCCACCATATCTTGCAAAGAGAAACTCTGCCAGGAAAGAAAACATCCAAAATCTTGTTCTAAAGCTTGCACGGGGGTCTGCAAAGAGTTTGGCAAGAATGAAAGGTAGTTGTCCAAAACTCGTTCTTTTCCAATAGAATAACCATGGAAAAGGCAGGAGAGTGGTAAAGTACTGTTTTCTCTAAGTCTGAAGGCTGCCCACACTGTGCCTGCGTGCTGCAGCTTGCATCTTCGCCTTTGGGAAGCTGCCGCTCGCCGATTCTCCCGGAGGCGAAGAAGCGGCTTCTTCGCACACAGAGCATTGTGGCGAGCGCAGGGAGCTCCTGAGAGCGGTTTGTGCCGAAAGAAGCCCGGGACCGGCACTTAGCTTCGGAGAGCTGCGTATCTGCGTCTTCTGCGTGTCTTGCCGCTCTACACTCAGCAAAAAGCTTTTCCACCATATCTTGCAAGGAGAAACTCTGCCAGGAAAGAAAACATCCAAAATCTTGTTCTAAAGCTTGCAAGGGGGTCTGCAAAGCGTTTGGCAAGAATGAAAGGTAGTTGTCCAAAACTCGTTCTTTTCCAATAGAATAACCATGGAAAAGGCAGGAGAGTGGTAAAGTACTGTTTTCTCTAAGTCTGAAGGCTGCCCACACTGTGCCTGCGTGCTGCAGCTTGCATCTTCGCCTTTGGGAAGCTGCCGCTCGCCGATTCTCCCGGAGGCGAAGAAGCGGCTTCTTCGCACACAAAGCATTGTGGCGAGCGCAGGGAGCTCCTGAGAGCGGTTTGTGCCGAAAGAAGCCCGGGACCGGCACTTAGCTTCGGAGAGCTGCGTATCTGCGTCTTCTGCGTGTCTTGCCGCTCTACACTCAGCAAAAAGCTTTTCCACCATATCTTGCAAGGAGAAACTCTGCCAGGAAAGAAAACATCCAAAATCTTGTTCTAAAGCTTGCAAGGGGGTCTGCAAAGCGTTTGGCAAGAATGAAAGGTAGTTGTCCAAAACTCGTTCTTTTCCAATAGAATAACCATGGAAAAGGCAGGAGAGTGGTAAAGTACTGTTTTCTCTAAGTCTGAAGGCTGCCCACACTGTGCCTGTGTGCTGCAGCTTGCATCTTCGCCTTTGGGAAGCTGCCGCTCGCCGATTCTCCCGGAGGCGAAGAAGCGGCTTCTTCGCACACAGAGCATTGTGGCGAGCGCAGGGAGCTCCTGAGAGCGGTTTGTGCCGAAAGAAGCCCGGGACCGGCACTTAGCTTCGGAGAGCTGCGTATCTGCGTCTTCTGCGTGTCTTGCCGCTCTACACTCAGCAAAAAGCTTTTCCACCATATCTTGCAAGGAGAAACTCGGCCAGGAAAGAAAACATCCAAAATCTTGTTCTAAAGCTTGCAAGGGGGTCTGCAAAGAGTTTGGCAAGAATGAAAGGTAGTTGTCCAAAACTCGTTCTTTTCCAATAGAATAACCATGGAAAAGGCAGGAGAGTGGTAAAGTACTGTTTTCTCTAAGTCTGAAGGCTGCCCACACTGTGCCTGTGTGCTGGAGCTTGCATCTTCGCCTTTGGGAAGCTGCCGCTCGCCGATTCTCCCGGAGGCGAAGAAGCGGCTTCTTCGCACACAGAGCATTGTGGCGAGCGCAGGGAGCTCCTGAGAGCGGTTTGTGCCGAAAGAAGCCCGGGACCGGCACTTAGCTTCGGAGAGCTGCGTATCTGCGTCTTCTGCGTGTCTTGCCGCTCTACACTCAGCAAAAAGCTTTTCCACCATATCTTGCAAGGAGAAACTCTGCCAGGAAAGAAAACATCCAAAATCTTGTTCTAAAGCTTGCACGGGGGTCTGCAAAGAGTTTGGCAAGAATGAAAGGTAGTTGTCCAAAACTCGTTCTTTTCCAATAGAATAACCATGGAAAAGGCAGGAGAGTGGTAAAGTACTGTTTTCTCGAAGTCTGAAGGCTGCCCACACTGTGCCTGTGTGCTGCAGCTTGCATCTTCGCCTTTGGGAAGCTGCCGCTCGCCGATTCTCCCGGAGGCGAAGAAGCGGCTTCTTCGCACACAGAGCATTGTGGCGAGCGCAGGGAGCTCCTGAGAGCGGTTTGTGCCGAAAGAAGCCCGGGACCGGCACTTAGCTTCGGAGAGCTGCGTATCTGCGTCTTCTGCGTGTCTTGCCGCTCTACACTCAGCAAAAAGCTTTTCCACCATATCTTGCAAGGAGAAACTCTGCCAGGAAAGAAAACATCCAAAATCTTGTTCTAAAGCTTGCACGGGGGTCTGCAAAGAGTTTGGCAAGAATGAAAGGTAGTTGTCCAAAACTCGTTCTTTTCCAATAGAATAACCATGGAAAAGGCAGGAGAGTGGTAAAGTACTGTTTTCTCTAAGTCTGAAGGCTGCCCACACTGTGCCTGCGTGCTGCAGCTTGCATCTTCGCCTTTGGGAAGCTGCCGCTCGCCGATTCTCCCGGAGGCGAAGAAGCGGCTTCTTCGCACACAGAGCATTGTGGCGAGCGCAGGGAGCTCCTGAGAGCGGTTTGTGCCGAAAGAAGCCCGGGACCGGCACTTAGCTTCGGAGAGCTGCGTATCTGCGTCTTCTGCGTGTCTTGCCGCTCTACACTCAGCAAAAAGCTTTTCCACCATATCTTGCAAGGAGAAACTCTGCCAGGAAAGAAAACATCCAAAATCTTGTTCTAAAGCTTGCACGGGGGTCTGCAAAGAGTTTGGCAAGAATGAAAGGTAGTTGTCCAAAACTCGTTCTTTTCCAATAGAATAACCATGGAAAAGGCAGGAGAGTGGTAAAGTACTGTTTTCTCTAAGTCTGAAGGCTGCCCACACTGTGCCTGTGTGCTGCAGCTTGCATCTTCGCCTTTGGGAAGCTGCCGCTCGCCGATTCTCCCGGAGGCGAAGAAGCGGCTTCTTCGCACACAGAGCATTGTGGCGAGCGCAGGGAGCTCCTGAGAGCGGTTTGTGCCGAAAGAAGCCCGGGACCGGCACTTAGCTTCGGAGAGCTGCGTATCTGCGTCTTCTGCGTGTCTTGCCGCTCTACACTCAGCAAAAAGCTTTTCCACCATATCTTGCAAGGAGAAACTCTGCCAGGAAAGAAAACATCCAAAATCTTGTTCTAAAGCTTGCACGGGGGTCTGCAAAGAGTTTGG
Source organism: Molothrus aeneus (assembly GCF_037042795.1). Taxonomy (NCBI): domain Eukaryota; kingdom Metazoa; phylum Chordata; class Aves; order Passeriformes; family Icteridae; genus Molothrus; species Molothrus aeneus. The sequence continues at coordinate 42,799 of NW_027098931.1, read as the reverse complement.
CAAGAATGAAAGGTAGTTGTCCAAAACTCGTTCTTTTCCAATAGAATAACCATGGAAAAGGCAGGAGAGTGGTAAAGTACTGTTTTCTCGAAGTCTGAAGGCTGCCCACACTGTGCCTGTGTGCTGGAGCTTGCATCTTCGCCTTTGGGAAGCTGCCGCTCGCCGATTCTCCCGCAGGCGAAGAAGCGGCTTCTTCGCACACAGAGCATTGTGGCGAGCGCAGGGAGCTCCTGAGAGCGGTTTGTGCCGAAAGAAGCCCGGGACCGGCACTTAGCTTCGGAGAGCTGCGTATCTGCGTCTTCTGCGTGTCTTGCCGCTCTACACTCAGCAAAAAGCTTTTCCACCATATCTTGCAAGGAGAAACTCTGCCAGGAAAGAAAACATCCAAAATCTTGTTCTAAAGCTTGCACGGGGGTCTGCAAAGAGTTTGGCAAGAATGAAAGGTAGTTGTCCAAAACTCGTTCTTTTCCAATAGAATAACCATGGAAAAGGCAGGAGAGTGGTAAAGTACTGTTTTCTCGAAGTCTGAAGGCTGCCCACACTGTGCCTGTGTGCTGCAGCTTGCATCTTCGCCTTTGGGAAGCTGCCGCTCGCCGATTCTCCCGGAGGCGAAGAAGCGGCTTCTTCGCACACAGAGCATTGTGGCGAGCGCAGGGAGCTCCTGAGAGCGGTTTGTGCCGAAAGAAGCCCGGGACCGGCACTTAGCTTCGGAGAGCTGCGTATCTGCGTCTTCTGCGTGTCTTGCCGCTCTACACTCAGCAAAAAGCTTTTCCACCATATCTTGCAAGGAGAAACTCTGCCAGGAAAGAAAACATCCAAAATCTTGTTCTAAAGCTTGCACGGGGGTCTGCAAAGAGTTTGGCAAGAATGAAAGGTAGTTGTCCAAAACTCGTTCTTTTCCAATAGAATAACCATGGAAAAGGCAGGAGAGTGGTAAAGTACTGTTTTCTCTAAGTCTGAAGGCTGCCCACACTGTGCCTGCGTGCTGCAGCTTGCATCTTCGCCTTTGGGAAGCTGCCGCTCGCCGATTCTCCCGGAGGCGAAGAAGCGGCTTCTTCGCACACAGAGCATTGTGGCGAGCGCAGGGAGCTCCTGAGAGCGGTTTGTGCCGAAAGAAGCCCGGGACCGGCACTTAGCTTCGGAGAGCTGCGTATCTGCGTCTTCTGCGTGTCTTGCCGCTCTACACTCAGCAAAAAGCTTTTCCACCATATCTTGCAAGGAGAAACTCTGCCAGGAAAGAAAACATCCAAAATCTTGTTCTAAAGCTTGCACGGGGGTCTGCAAAGAGTTTGGCAAGAATGAAAGGTAGTTGTCCAAAACTCGTTCTTTTCCAATAGAATAACCATGGAAAAGGCAGGAGAGTGGTAAAGTACTGTTTTCTCTAAGTCTGAAGGCTGCCCACACTGTGCCTGTGTGCTGCAGCTTGCATCTTCGCCTTTGGGAAGCTGCCGCTCGCCGATTCTCCCGGAGGCGAAGAAGCGGCTTCTTCGCACACAGAGCATTGTGGCGAGCGCAGGGAGCTCCTGAGAGCGGTTTGTGCCGAAAGAAGCCCGGGACCGGCACTTAGCTTCGGAGAGCTGCGTATCTGCGTCTTCTGCGTGTCTTGCCGCTCTACACTCAGCAAAAAGCTTTTCCACCATATCTTGCAAGGAGAAACTCTGCCAGGAAAGAAAACATCCAAAATCTTGTTCTAAAGCTTGCACGGGGGTCTGCAAAGAGTTTGGCAAGAATGAAAGGTAGTTGTCCAAAACTCGTTCTTTTCCAATAGAATAACCATGGAAAAGGCAGGAGAGTGGTAAAGTACTGTTTTCTCTAAGTCTGAAGGCTGCCCACACTGTGCCTGTGTGCTGCAGCTTGCATCTTCGCCTTTGGCAAGCTGCCGCTCGCCGATTCTCCCGGAGGCGAAGAAGCGGCTTCTTCGCACACAGAGCATTGTGGCGAGCGCAGGGAGCTCCTGAGAGCGGTTTGTGCCGAAAGAAGCCCGGGACCGGCACTTAGCTTCGGAGAGCTGCGTATCTGCGTCTTCTGCGTGTCTTGCCGCTCTACACTCAGTAAAAAGCTTTTCCACCATATCTTGCAAGGAGAAACTCTGCCAGGAAAGAAAACATCCAAAATCTTGTTCTAAAGCTTGCAAGGGGGTCTGCAAAGCGTTTGGCAAGAATGAAAGGTAGTTGTCCAAAACTCGTTCTTTTCCAATAGAATAACCATGGAAAAGGCAGGAGAGTGGTAAAGTACTGTTTTCTCTAAGTCTGAAGGCTGCCCACACTGTGCCTGCGTGCTGCAGCTTGCATCTTCGCCTTTGGGAAGCTGCCGCTCGCCGATTCTCCCGGAGGCGAAGAAGCGGCTTCTTCGCACACAGAGCATTGTGGCGAGCGCAGGGAGCTCCTGAGAGCGGTTTGTGCCGAAAGAAGCCCGGGACCGGCACTTAGCTTCGGAGAGCTGCGTATCTGCGTCTTCTGCGTGTCTTGCCGCTCTACACTCAGCAAAAAGCTTTTCCACCATATCTTGCAAGGAGAAACTCTGCCAGGAAAGAAAACATCCAAAATCTTGTTCTAAAGCTTGCAAGGGGGTCTGCAAAGCGTTTGGCAAGAATGAAAGGTAGTTGTCCAAAACTCGTTCTTTTCCAATAGAATAACCATGGAAAAGGCAGGAGAGTGGTAAAGTACTGTTTTCTCTAAGTCTGAAGGCTGCCCACACTGTGCCTGCGTGCTGCAGCTTGCATCTTCGCCTTTGGGAAGCTGCCGCTCGCCGATTCTCCCGGAGGCGAAGAAGCGGCTTCTTCGCACACAGAGCATTGTGGCGAGCGCAGGGAGCTCCTGAGAGCGGTTTGTGCCGAAAGAAGCCCGGGACCGGCACTTAGCTTCGGAGAGCTGCGTATCTGCGTCTTCTGCGTGTCTTGCCGCTCTACACTCAGCAAAAAGCTTTTCCACCATATCTTGCAAGGAGAAACTCTGCCAGGAAAGAAAACATCCAAAATCTTGTTCTAAAGCTTGCACGGGGGTCTGCAAAGAGTTTGGCAAGAATGAAAGGTAGTTGTCCAAAACTCGTTCTTTTCCAATAGAATAACCATGGAAAAGGCAGGAGAGTGGTAAAGTACTGTTTTCTCGAAGTCTGAAGGCTGCCCACACTGTGCCTGTGTGCTGCAGCTTGCATCTTCGCCTTTGGGAAGCTGCCGCTCGCCGATTCTCCCGGAGGCGAAGAAGCGGCTTCTTCGCACACAGAGCATTGTGGCGAGCGCAGGGAGCTCCTGAGAGCGGTTTGTGCCGAAAGAAGCCCGGGACCGGCACTTAGCTTCGGAGAGCTGCGTATCTGCGTCTTCTGCGTGTCTTGCCGCTCTACACTCAGCAAAAAGCTTTTCCACCATATCTTGCAAGGAGAAACTCTGCCAGGAAAGAAAACATCCAAAATCTTGTTCTAAAGCTTGCACGGGGGTCTGCAAAGCGTTTGGCAAGAATGAAAGGTAGTTGTCCAAAACTCGTTCTTTTCCAATAGAATAACCATGGAAAAGGCAGGAGAGTGGTAAAGTACTGTTTTCTCTAAGTCTGAAGGCTGCCCACACTGTGCCTGTGTGGTGCAGCTTGCATCTTCGCCTTTGGGAAGCTGCCGCTCGCCGATTCTCCCGGAGGCGAAGAAGCGGCTTCTTCGCACACAGAGCATTGTGGCGAGCGCAGGGAGCTCCTGAGAGCGGTTTGTGCCGAAAGAAGCCCGGGACCGGCACTTAGCTTCGGAGAGCTGCGTATCTGCGTCTTCTGCGTGTCTTGCCGCTCTACACTCAGCAAAAAGCTTTTCCACCATATCTTGCAAGGAGAAACTCTGCCAGGAAAGAAAACATCCAAAATCTTGTTCTAAAGCTTGCACGGGGGTCTGCAAAGAGTTTGGCAAGAATGAAAGGTAGTTGTCCAAAACTCGTTCTTTTCCAATAGAATAACCATGGAAAAGGCAGGAGAGTGGTAAAGTACTGTTTTCTCGAAGTCTGAAGGCTGCCCACACTGTGCCTGTGTGCTGCAGCTTGCATCTTCGCCTTTGGGAAGCTGCCGCTCGCCGATTCTCCCGGAGGCGAAGAAGCGGCTTCTTCGCACACAGAGCATTGTGGCGAGCGCAGGGAGCTCCTGAGAGCGGTTTGTGCCGAAAGAAGCCCGGGACCGGCACTTAGCTTCGGAGAGCTGCGTATCTGCGTCTTCTGCGTGTCTTGCCGCTCTACACTCAGCAAAAAGCTTTTCCACCATATCTTGCAAGGAGAAACTCGGCCAGGAAAGAAAACATCCAAAATCTTGTTCTAAAGCTTGCAAGGGGGTCTGCAAAGAGTTTGGCAAGAATGAAAGGTAGTTGTCCAAAACTCGTTCTTTTCCAATAGAATAACCATGGAAAAGGCAGGAGAGTGGTAAAGTACTGTTTTCTCGAAGTCTGAAGGCTGCCCACACTGTGCCTGCGTGCTGCAGCTTGCATCTTCGCCTTTGGGAAGCTGCCGCTCGCCGATTCTCCCGGAGGCGAAGAAGCGGCTTCTTCGCACACAGAGCATTGTGGCGAGCGCAGGGAGCTCCTGAGAGCGGTTTGTGCCGAAAGAAGCCCGGGACCGGCACTTAGCTTCGGAGAGCTGCGTATCTGCGTCTTCTGCGTGTCTTGCCGCTCTACACTCAGCAAAAAGCTTTTCCACCATATCTTGCAAGGAGAAACTCTGCCAGGAAAGAAAACATCCAAAATCTTGTTCTAAAGCTTGCACGGGGGTCTGCAAAGAGTTTGGCAAGAATGAAAGGTAGTTGTCCAAAACTCGTTCTTTTCCAATAGAATAACCATGGAAAAGGCAGGAGAGTGGTAAAGTACTGTTTTCTCGAAGTCTGAAGGCTGCCCACACTGTGCCTGTGTGCTGCAGCTTGCATCTTCGCCTTTGGGAAGCTGCCGCTCGCCGATTCTCCCGGAGGCGAAGAAGCGGCTTCTTCGCACACAGAGCATTGTGGCGAGCGCAGGGAGCTCCTGAGAGCGGTTTGTGCCGAAAGAAGCCCGGGACCGGCACTTAGCTTCGGAGAGCTGCGTATCTGCGTCTTCTGCGTGTCTTGCCGCTCTACACTCAGCAAAAAGCTTTTCCACCATATCTTGCAAGGAGAAACTCTGCCAGGAAAGAAAACATCCAAAATCTTGTTCTAAAGCTTGCACGGGGGTCTGCAAAGAGTTTGGCAAGAATGAAAGGTAGTTGTCCAAAACTCGTTCTTTTCCAATAGAATAACCATGGAAAAGGCAGGAGAGTGGTAAAGTACTGTTTTCTCTAAGTCTGAAGGCTGCCCACACTGTGCCTGCGTGCTGCAGCTTGCATCTTCGCCTTTGGGAAGCTGCCGCTCGCCGATTCTCCCGGAGGCGAAGAAGCGGCTTCTTCGCACACAGAGCATTGTGGCGAGCGCAGGGAGCTCCTGAGAGCGGTTTGTGCCGAAAGAAGCCCGGGACCGGCACTTAGCTTCGGAGAGCTGCGTATCTGCGTCTTCTGCGTGTCTTGCCGCTCTACACTCAGCAAAAAGCTTTTCCACCATATCTTGCAAGGAGAAACTCTGCCAGGAAAGAAAACATCCAAAATCTTGTTCTAAAGCTTGCACGGGGGTCTGCAAAGAGTTTGGCAAGAATGAAAGGTAGTTGTCCAAAACTCGTTCTTTTCCAATAGAATAACCATGGAAAAGGCAGGAGAGTGGTAAAGTACTGTTTTCTCTAAGTCTGAAGGCTGCCCACACTGTGCCTGTGTGCTGCAGCTTGCATCTTCGCCTTTGGGAAGCTGCCGCTCGCCGATTCTCCCGGAGGCGAAGAAGCGGCTTCTTCGCACACAGAGCATTGTGGCGAGCGCAGGGAGCTCCTGAGAGCGGTTTGTGCCGAAAGAAGCCCGGGACCGGCACTTAGCTTCGGAGAGCTGCGTATCTGCGTCTTCTGCGTGTCTTGCCGCTCTACACTCAGCAAAAAGCTTTTCCACCATATCTTGCAAGGAGAAACTCTGCCAGGAAAGAAAACATCCAAAATCTTGTTCTAAAGCTTGCACGGGGGTCTGCAAAGAGTTTGGCAAGAATGAAAGGTAGTTGTCCAAAACTCGTTCTTTTCCAATAGAATAACCATGGAAAAGGCAGGAGAGTGGTAAAGTACTGTTTTCTCTAAGTCTGAAGGCTGCCCACACTGTGCCTGTGTGCTGCAGCTTGCATCTTCGCCTTTGGGAAGCTGCCGCTCGCCGATTCTCCCGGAGGCGAAGAAGCGGCTTCTTCGCACACAGAGCATTGTGGCGAGCGCAGGGAGCTCCTGAGAGCGGTTTGTGCCGAAAGAAGCCCGGGACCGGCACTTAGCTTCGGAGAGCTGCGTATCTGCGTCTTCTGCGTGTCTTGCCGCTCTACACTCAGCAAAAAGCTTTTCCACCATATCTTGCAAGGAGAAACTCTGCCAGGAAAGAAAACATCCAAAATCTTGTTCTAAAGCTTGCACGGGGGTCTGCAAAGAGTTTGGCAAGAATGAAAGGTAGTTGTCCAAAACTCGTTCTTTTCCAATAGAATAACCATGGAAAAGGCAGGAGAGTGGTAAAGTACTGTTTTCTCGAAGTCTGAAGGCTGCCCACACTGTGCCTGTGTGCTGCAGCTTGCATCTTCGCCTTTGGGAAGCTGCCGCTCGCCGATTCTCCCGGAGGCGAAGAAGCGGCTTCTTCGCACACAGAGCATTGTGGCGAGCGCAGGGAGCTCCTGAGAGCGGTTTGTGCCGAAAGAAGCCCGGGACCGGCACTTAGCTTCGGAGAGCTGCGTATCTGCGTCTTCTGCGTGTCTTGCCGCTCTACACTCAGTAAAAAGCTTTTCCACCATATCTTGCAAGGAGAAACTCTGCCAGGAAAGAAAACATCCAAAATCTTGTTCTAAAGCTTGCAAGGGGGTCTGCAAAGCGTTTGGCAAGAATGAAAGGTAGTTGTCCAAAACTCGTTCTTTTCCAATAGAATAACCATGGAAAAGGCAGGAGAGTGGTAAAGTACTGTTTTCTCTAAGTCTGAAGGCTGCCCACACTGTGCCTGCGTGCTGCAGCTTGCATCTTCGCCTTTGGGAAGCTGCCGCTCGCCGATTCTCCCGGAGGCGAAGAAGCGGCTTCTTCGCACACAGAGCATTGTGGCGAGCGCAGGGAGCTCCTGAGAGCGGTTTGTGCCGAAAGAAGCCCGGGACCGGCACTTAGCTTCGGAGAGCTGCGTATCTGCGTCTTCTGCGTGTCTTGCCGCTCTACACTCAGCAAAAAGCTTTTCCACCATATCTTGCAAGGAGAAACTCTGCCAGGAAAGAAAACATCCAAAATCTTGTTCTAAAGCTTGCAAGGGGGTCTGCAAAGCGTTTGGCAAGAATGAAAGGTAGTTGTCCAAAACTCGTTCTTTTCCAATAGAATAACCATGGAAAAGGCAGGAGAGTGGTAAAGTACTGTTTTCTCTAAGTCTGAAGGCTGCCCACACTGTGCCTGCGTGCTGCAGCTTGCATCTTCGCCTTTGGGAAGCTGCCGCTCGCCGATTCTCCCGGAGGCGAAGAAGCGGCTTCTTCGCACACAGAGCATTGTGGCGAGCGCAGGGAGCTCCTGAGAGCGGTTTGTGCCGAAAGAAGCCCGGGACCGGCACTTAGCTTCGGAGAGCTGCGTATCTGCGTCTTCTGCGTGTCTTGCCGCTCTACACTCAGCAAAAAGCTTTTCCACCATATCTTGCAAGGAGAAACTCTGCCAGGAAAGAAAACATCCAAAATCTTGTTCTAAAGCTTGCACGGGGGTCTGCAAAGAGTTTGGCAAGAATGAAAGGTAGTTGTCCAAAACTCGTTCTTTTCCAATAGAATAACCATGGAAAAGGCAGGAGAGTGGTAAAGTACTGTTTTCTCGAAGTCTGAAGGCTGCCCACACTGTGCCTGTGTGCTGCAGCTTGCATCTTCGCCTTTGGGAAGCTGCCGCTCGCCGATTCTCCCGGAGGCGAAGAAGCGGCTTCTTCGCACACAGAGCATTGTGGCGAGCGCAGGGAGCTCCTGAGAGCGGTTTGTGCCGAAAGAAGCCCGGGACCGGCACTTAGCTTCGGAGAGCTGCGTATCTGCGTCTTCTGCGTGTCTTGCCGCTCTACACTCAGCAAAAAGCTTTTCCACCATATCTTGCAAGGAGAAACTCTGCCAGGAAAGAAAACATCCAAAATCTTGTTCTAAAGCTTGCACGGGGGTCTGCAAAGAGTTTGGCAAGAATGAAAGGTAGTTGTCCAAAACTCGTTCTTTTCCAATAGAATAACCATGGAAAAGGCAGGAGAGTGGTAAAGTACTGTTTTCTCTAAGTCTGAAGGCTGCCCACACTGTGCCTGTGTGCTGCAGCTTGCATCTTCGCCTTTGGGAAGCTGCCGCTCGCCGATTCTCCCGGAGGCGAAGAAGCGGCTTCTTCGCACACAGAGCATTGTGGCGAGCGCAGGGAGCTCCTGAGAGCGGTTTGTGCCGAAAGAAGCCCGGGACCGGCACTTAGCTTCGGAGAGCTGCGTATCTGCGTCTTCTGCGTGTCTTGCCGCTCTACACTCAGCAAAAAGCTTTTCCACCATATCTTGCAAGGAGAAACTCGGCCAGGAAAGAAAACATCCAAAATCTTGTTCTAAAGCTTGCAAGGGGGTCTGCAAAGAGTTTGGCAAGAATGAAAGGTAGTTGTCCAAAACTCGTTCTTTTCCAATAGAATAACCATGGAAAAGGCAGGAGAGTGGTAAAGTACTGTTTTCTCTAAGTCTGAAGGCTGCCCACACTGTGCCTGTGTGCTGGAGCTTGCATCTTCGCCTTTGGGAAGCTGCCGCTCGCCGATTCTCCCGGAGGCGAAGAAGCGGCTTCTTCGCACACAGAGCATTGTGGCGAGCGCAGGGAGCTCCTGAGAGCGGTTTGTGCCGAAAGAAGCCCGGGACCGGCACTTAGCTTCGGAGAGCTGCGTATCTGCGTCTTCTGCGTGTCTTGCCGCTCTACACTCAGCAAAAAGCTTTTCCACCATATCTTGCAAGGAGAAACTCTGCCAGGAAAGAAAACATCCAAAATCTTGTTCTAAAGCTTGCACGGGGGTCTGCAAAGAGTTTGGCAAGAATGAAAGGTAGTTGTCCAAAACTCGTTCTTTTCCAATAGAATAACCATGGAAAAGGCAGGAGAGTGGTAAAGTACTGTTTTCTCGAAGTCTGAAGGCTGCCCACACTGTGCCTGTGTGCTGCAGCTTGCATCTTCGCCTTTGGGAAGCTGCCGCTCGCCGATTCTCCCGGAGGCGAAGAAGCGGCTTCTTCGCACACAGAGCATTGTGGCGAGCGCAGGGAGCTCCTGAGAGCGGTTTGTGCCGAAAGAAGCCCGGGACCGGCACTTAGCTTCGGAGAGCTGCGTATCTGCGTCTTCTGCGTGTCTTGCCGCTCTACACTCAGCAAAAAGCTTTTCCACCATATCTTGCAAGGAGAAACTCTGCCAGGAAAGAAAACATCCAAAATCTTGTTCTAAAGCTTGCACGGGGGTCTGCAAAGAGTTTGGCAAGAATGAAAGGTAGTTGTCCAAAACTCGTTCTTTTCCAATAGAATAACCATGGAAAAGGCAGGAGAGTGGTAAAGTACTGTTTTCTCTAAGTCTGAAGGCTGCCCACACTGTGCCTGCGTGCTGCAGCTTGCATCTTCGCCTTTGGGAAGCTGCCGCTCGCCGATTCTCCCGGAGGCGAAGAAGCGGCTTCTTCGCACACAGAGCATTGTGGCGAGCGCAGGGAGCTCCTGAGAGCGGTTTGTGCCGAAAGAAGCCCGGGACCGGCACTTAGCTTCGGAGAGCTGCGTATCTGCGTCTTCTGCGTGTCTTGCCGCTCTACACTCAGCAAAAAGCTTTTCCACCATATCTTGCAAGGAGAAACTCTGCCAGGAAAGAAAACATCCAAAATCTTGTTCTAAAGCTTGCACGGGGGTCTGCAAAGAGTTTGGCAAGAATGAAAGGTAGTTGTCCAAAACTCGTTCTTTTCCAATAGAATAACCATGGAAAAGGCAGGAGAGTGGTAAAGTACTGTTTTCTCTAAGTCTGAAGGCTGCCCACACTGTGCCTGTGTGCTGCAGCTTGCATCTTCGCCTTTGGGAAGCTGCCGCTCGCCGATTCTCCCGGAGGCGAAGAAGCGGCTTCTTCGCACACAGAGCATTGTGGCGAGCGCAGGGAGCTCCTGAGAGCGGTTTGTGCCGAAAGAAGCCCGGGACCGGCACTTAGCTTCGGAGAGCTGCGTATCTGCGTCTTCTGCGTGTCTTGCCGCTCTACACTCAGCAAAAAGCTTTTCCACCATATCTTGCAAGGAGAAACTCTGCCAGGAAAGAAAACATCCAAAATCTTGTTCTAAAGCTTGCACGGGGGTCTGCAAAGAGTTTGGCAAGAATGAAAGGTAGTTGTCCAAAACTCGTTCTTTTCCAATAGAATAACCATGGAAAAGGCAGGAGAGTGGTAAAGTACTGTTTTCTCGAAGTCTGAAGGCTGCCCACAGTGTGCCTGTGTGCTGCAGCTTGCATCTTCGCCTTTGGGAAGCTGCCGCTCGCCGATTCTCCCGGAGGCGAAGAAGCGGCTTCTTCGCACACAGAGCATTGTGGCGAGCGCAGGGAGCTCCTGAGAGCGGTTTGTGCCGAAAGAAGCCCGGGACCGGCACTTAGCTTCGGAGAGCTGCGTATCTGCGTCTTCTGCGTGTCTTGCCGCTCTACACTCAGTAAAAAGCTTTTCCACCATATCTTGCAAGGAGAAACTCTGCCAGGAAAGAAAACATCCAAAATCTTGTTCTAAAGCTTGCAAGGGGGTCTGCAAAGCGTTTGGCAAGAATGAAAGGTAGTTGTCCAAAACTCGTTCTTTTCCAATAGAATAACCATGGAAAAGGCAGGAGAGTGGTAAAGTACTGTTTTCTCTAAGTCTGAAGGCTGCCCACACTGTGCCTGCGTGCTGCAGCTTGCATCTTCGCCTTTGGGAAGCTGCCGCTCGCCGATTCTCCCGGAGGCGAAGAAGCGGCTTCTTCGCACACAGAGCATTGTGGCGAGCGCAGGGAGCTCCTGAGAGCGGTTTGTGCCGAAAGAAGCCCGGGACCGGCACTTAGCTTCGGAGAGCTGCGTATCTGCGTCTTCTGCGTGTCTTGCCGCTCTACACTCAGCAAAAAGCTTTTCCACCATATCTTGCAAGGAGAAACTCTGCCAGGAAAGAAAACATCCAAAATCTTGTTCTAAAGCTTGCAAGGGGGTCTGCAAAGAGTTTGGCAAGAATGAAAGGTAGTTGTCCAAAACTCGTTCTTTTCCAATAGAATAACCATGGAAAAGGCAGGAGAGTGGTAAAGTACTGTTTTCTCTAAGTCTGAAGGCTGCCCACACTGTGCCTGCGTGCTGCAGCTTGCATCTTCGCCTTTGGGAAGCTGCCGCTCGCCGATTCTCCCGGAGGCGAAGAAGCGGCTTCTTCGCACACAGAGCATTGTGGCGAGCGCAGGGAGCTCCTGAGAGCGGTTTGTGCCGAAAGAAGCCCGGGACCGGCACTTAGCTTCGGAGAGCTGCGTATCTGCGTCTTCTGCGTGTCTTGCCGCTCTACACTCAGCAAAAAGCTTTTCCACCATATCTTGCAAGGAGAAACTCTGCCAGGAAAGAAAACATCCAAAATCTTGTTCTAAAGCTTGCACGGGGGTCTGCAAAGAGTTTGGCAAGAATGAAAGGTAGTTGTCCAAAACTCGTTCTTTTCCAATAGAATAACCATGGAAAAGGCAGGAGAGTGGTAAAGTACTGTTTTCTCGAAGTCTGAAGGCTGCCCACACTGTGCCTGTGTGCTGCAGCTTGCATCTTCGCCTTTGGGAAGCTGCCGCTCGCCGATTCTCCCGGAGGCGAAGAAGCGGCTTCTTCGCACACAGAGCATTGTGGCGAGCGCAGGGAGCTCCTGAGAGCGGTTTGTGCCGAAAGAAGCCCGGGACCGGCACTTAGCTTCGGAGAGCTGCGTATCTGCGTCTTCTGCGTGTCTTGCCGCTCTACACTCAGCAAAAAGCTTTTCCACCATATCTTGCAAGGAGAAACTCTGCCAGGAAAGAAAACATCCAAAATCTTGTTCTAAAGCTTGCAAGGGGGTCTGCAAAGCGTTTGGCAAGAATGAAAGGTAGTTGTCCAAAACTCGTTCTTTTCCAATAGAATAACCATGGAAAAGGCAGGAGAGTGGTAAAGTACTGTTTTCTCTAAGTCTGAAGGCTGCCCACACTGTGCCTGTGTGCTGCAGCTTGCATCTTCGCCTTTGGGAAGCTGCCGCTCGCCGATTCTCCCGGAGGCGAAGAAGCGGCTTCTTCGCACACAGAGCATTGTGGCGAGCGCAGGGAGCTCCTGAGAGCGGTTTGTGCCGAAAGAAGCCCGGGACCGGCACTTAGCTTCGGAGAGCTGCGTATCTGCGTCTTCTGCGTGTCTTGCCGCTCTACACTCAGCAAAAAGCTTTTCCACCATATCTTGCAAGGAGAAACTCTGCCAGGAAAGAAAACATCCAAAATCTTGTTCTAAAGCTTGCACGGGGGTCTGCAAAGAGTTTGGCAAGAATGAAAGGTAGTTGTCCAAAACTCGTTCTTTTCCAATAGAATAACCATGGAAAAGGCAGGAGAGTGGTAAAGTACTGTTTTCTCGAAGTCTGAAGGCTGCCCACACTGTGCCTGTGTGGTGCAGCTTGCATCTTCGCCTTTGGGAAGCTGCCGCTCGCCGATTCTCCCGGAGGCGAAGAAGCGGCTTCTTCGCACACAGAGCATTGTGGCGAGCGCAGGGAGCTCCTGAGAGCGGTTTGTGCCGAAAGAAGCCCGGGACCGGCACTTAGCTTCGGAGAGCTGCGTATCTGCGTCTTCTGCGTGTCTTGCCGCTCTACACTCAGCAAAAAGCTTTTCCACCATATCTTGCAAGGAGAAACTCTGCCAGGAAAGAAAACATCCAAAATCTTGTTCTAAAGCTTGCACGGGGGTCTGCAAAGAGTTTGGCAAGAATGAAAGGTAGTTGTCCAAAACTCGTTCTTTTCCAATAGAATAACCATGGAAAAGGCAGGAGAGTGGTAAAGTACTGTTTTCTCTAAGTCTGAAGGCTGCCCACACTGTGCCTGCGTGCTGCAGCTTGCATCTTCGCCTTTGGGAAGCTGCCGCTCGCCGATTCTCCCGGAGGCGAAGAAGCGGCTTCTTCGCACACAGAGCATTGTGGCGAGCGCAGGGAGCTCCTGAGAGCGGTTTGTGCCGAAAGAAGCCCGGGACCGGCACTTAGCTTCGGAGAGCTGCGTATCTGCGTCTTCTGCGTGTCTTGCCGCTCTACACTCAGCAAAAAGCTTTTCCACCATATCTTGCAAGGAGAAACTCTGCCAGGAAAGAAAACATCCAAAATCTTGTTCTAAAGCTTGCACGGGGGTCTGCAAAGAGTTTGGCAAGAATGAAAGGTAGTTGTCCAAAACTCGTTCTTTTCCAATAGAATAACCATGGAAAAGGCAGGAGAGTGGTAAAGTACTGTTTTCTCTAAGTCTGAAGGCTGCCCACACTGTGCCTGTGTGCTGCAGCTTGCATCTTCGCCTTTGGGAAGCTGCCGCTCGCCGATTCTCCCGGAGGCGAAGAAGCGGCTTCTTCGCACACAGAGCATTGTGGCGAGCGCAGGGAGCTCCTGAGAGCGGTTTGTGCCGAAAGAAGCCCGGGACCGGCACTTAGCTTCGGAGAGCTGCGTATCTGCGTCTTCTGCGTGTCTTGCCGCTCTACACTCAGCAAAAAGCTTTTCCACCATATCTTGCAAGGAGAAACTCTGCCAGGAAAGAAAACATCCAAAATCTTGTTCTAAAGCTTGCACGGGGGTCTGCAAAGAGTTTGGCAAGAATGAAAGGTAGTTGTCCAAAACTCGTTCTTTTCCAATAGAATAACCATGGAAAAGGCAGGAGAGTGGTAAAGTACTGTTTTCTCGAAGTCTGAAGGCTGCCCACACTGTGCCTGTGTGCTGCAGCTTGCATCTTCGCCTTTGGGAAGCTGCCGCTCGCCGATTCTCCCGGAGGCGAAGAAGCGGCTTCTTCGCACACAGAGCATTGTGGCGAGCGCAGGGAGCTCCTGAGAGCGGTTTGTGCCGAAAGAAGCCCGGGACCGGCACTTAGCTTCGGAGAGCTGCGTATCTGCGTCTTCTGCGTGTCTTGCCGCTCTACACTCAGCAAAAAGCTTTTCCACCATATCTTGCAAGGAGAAACTCTGCCAGGAAAGAAAACATCCAAAATCTTGTTCTAAAGCTTGCACGGGGGTCTGCAAAGAGTTTGGCAAGAATGAAAGGTAGTTGTCCAAAACTCGTTCTTTTCCAATAGAATAACCATGGAAAAGGCAGGAGAGTGGTAAAGTACTGTTTTCTCGAAGTCTGAAGGCTGCCCACACTGTGCCTGTGTGCTGCAGCTTGCATCTTCGCCTTTGGGAAGCTGCCGCTCGCCGATTCTCCCGGAGGCGAAGAAGCGGCTTCTTCGCACACAGAGCATTGTGGCGAGCGCAGGGAGCTCCTGAGAGCGGTTTGTGCCGAAAGAAGCCCGGGACCGGCACTTAGCTTCGGAGAGCTGCGTATCTGCGTCTTCTGCGTGTCTTGCCGCTCTACACTCAGCAAAAAGCTTTTCCACCATATCTTGCAAGGAGAAACTCTGCCAGGAAAGAAAACATCCAAAATCTTGTTCTAAAGCTTGCAAGGGGGTCTGCAAAGCGTTTGGCAAGAATGAAAGGTAGTTGTCCAAAACTCGTTCTTTTCCAATAGAATAACCATGGAAAAGGCAGGAGAGTGGTAAAGTACTGTTTTCTCTAAGTCTGAAGGCTGCCCACACTGTGCCTGCGTGCTGCAGCTTGCATCTTCGCCTTTGGGAAGCTGCCGCTCGCCGATTCTCCCGGAGGCGAAGAAGCGGCTTCTTCGCACACAGAGCATTGTGGCGAGCGCAGGGAGCTCCTGAGAGCGGTTTGTGCCGAAAGAAGCCCGGGACCGGCACTTAGCTTCGGAGAGCTGCGTATCTGCGTCTTCTGCGTGTCTTGCCGCTCTACACTCAGCAAAAAGCTTTTCCACCATATCTTGCAAGGAGAAACTCTGCCAGGAAAGAAAACATCCAAAATCTTGTTCTAAAGCTTGCAAGGGGGTCTGCAAAGCGTTTGGCAAGAATGAAAGGTAGTTGTCCAAAACTCGTTCTTTTCCAATAGAATAACCATGGAAAAGGCAGGAGAGTGGTAAAGTACTGTTTTCTCTAAGTCTGAAGGCTGCCCACACTGTGCCTGCGTGCTGCAGCTTGCATCTTCGCCTTTGGGAAGCTGCCGCTCGCCGATTCTCCCGGAGGCGAAGAAGCGGCTTCTTCGCACACAGAGCATTGTGGCGAGCGCAGGGAGCTCCTGAGAGCGGTTTGTGCCGAAAGAAGCCCGGGACCGGCACTTAGCTTCGGAGAGCTGCGTATCTGCGTCTTCTGCGTGTCTTGCCGCTCTACACTCAGCAAAAAGCTTTTCCACCATATCTTGCAAGGAGAAACTCTGCCAGGAAAGAAAACATCCAAAATCTTGTTCTAAAGCTTGCACGGGGGTCTGCAAAGAGTTTGGCAAGAATGAAAGGTAGTTGTCCAAAACTCGTTCTTTTCCAATAGAATAACCATGGAAAAGGCAGGAGAGTGGTAAAGTACTGTTTTCTCGAAGTCTGAAGGCTGCCCACACTGTGCCTGTGTGCTGCAGCTTGCATCTTCGCCTTTGGGAAGCTGCCGCTCGCCGATTCTCCCGGAGGCGAAGAAGCGGCTTCTTCGCACACAGAGCATTGTGGCGAGCGCAGGGAGCTCCTGAGAGCGGTTTGTGCCGAAAGAAGCCCGGGACCGGCACTTAGCTTCGGAGAGCTGCGTATCTGCGTCTTCTGCGTGTCTTGCCGCTCTACACTCAGCAAAAAGCTTTTCCACCATATCTTGCAAGGAGAAACTCTGCCAGGAAAGAAAACATCCAAAATCTTGTTCTAAAGCTTGCACGGGGGTCTGCAAAGAGTTTGGCAAGAATGAAAGGTAGTTGTCCAAAACTCGTTCTTTTCCAATAGAATAACCATGGAAAAGGCAGGAGAGTGGTAAAGTACTGTTTTCTCGAAGTCTGAAGGCTGCCCACACTGTGCCTGTGTGCTGCAGCTTGCATCTTCGCCTTTGGGAAGCTGCCGCTCGCCGATTCTCCCGGAGGCGAAGAAGCGGCTTCTTCGCACACAGAGCATTGTGGCGAGCGCAGGGAGCTCCTGAGAGCGGTTTGTGCCGAAAGAAGCCCGGGACCGGCACTTAGCTTCGGAGAGCTGCGTATCTGCGTCTTCTGCGTGTCTTGCCGCTCTACACTCAGCAAAAAGCTTTTCCACCATATCTTGCAAGGAGAAACTCTGCCAGGAAAGAAAACATCCAAAATCTTGTTCTAAAGCTTGCACGGGGGTCTGCAAAGAGTTTGAATAGAATAACCATGGAAAAGGCAGGAGAGTGGTAAAGTACTGTTTTCTCGAAGTCTGAAGGCTGCCCACACTGTGCCTGTGTGCTGCAGCTTGCATCTTCGCCTTTGGGAAGCTGCCGCTCGCCGATTCTCCCGGAGGCGAAGAAGCGGCTTCTTCGCACACAGAGCATTGTGGCGAGCGCAGGGAGCTCCTGAGAGCGGTTTGTGCCGAAAGAAGCCCGGGACCGGCACTTAGCTTCGGAGAGCTGCGTATCTGCGTCTTCTGCGTGTCTTGCCGCTCTACACTCAGCAAAAAGCTTTTCCACCATATCTTGCAAGGAGAAACTCTGCCAGGAAAGAAAACATCCAAAATCTTGTTCTAAAGCTTGCAAGGGGGTCTGCAAAGCGTTTGGCAAGAATGAAAGGTAGTTGTCCAAAACTCGTTCTTTTCCAATAGAATAACCATGGAAAAGGCAGGAGAGTGGTAAAGTACTGTTTTCTCTAAGTCTGAAGGCTGCCCACACTGTGCCTGCGTGCTGCAGCTTGCATCTTCGCCTTTGGGAAGCTGCCGCTCGCCGATTCTCCCGGAGGCGAAGAAGCGGCTTCTTCGCACACAGAGCATTGTGGCGAGCGCAGGGAGCTCCTGAGAGCGGTTTGTGCCGAAAGAAGCCCGGGACCGGCACTTAGCTTCGGAGAGCTGCGTATCTGCGTCTTCTGCGTGTCTTGCCGCTCTACACTCAGCAAAAAGCTTTTCCACCATATCTTGCAAGGAGAAACTCTGCCAGGAAAGAAAACATCCAAAATCTTGTTCTAAAGCTTGCAAGGGGGTCTGCAAAGCGTTTGGCAAGAATGAAAGGTAGTTGTCCAAAACTCGTTCTTTTCCAATAGAATAACCATGGAAAAGGCAGGAGAGTGGTAAAGTACTGTTTTCTCTAAGTCTGAAGGCTGCCCACACTGTGCCTGCGTGCTGCAGCTTGCATCTTCGCCTTTGGGAAGCTGCCGCTCGCCGATTCTCCCGGAGGCGAAGAAGCGGCTTCTTCGCACACAGAGCATTGTGGCGAGCGCAGGGAGCTCCTGAGAGCGGTTTGTGCCGAAAGAAGCCCGGGACCGGCACTTAGCTTCGGAGAGCTGCGTATCTGCGTCTTCTGCGTGTCTTGCCGCTCTACACTCAGCAAAAAGCTTTTCCACCATATCTTGCAAGGAGAAACTCTGCCAGGAAAGAAAACATCCAAAATCTTGTTCTAAAGCTTGCACGGGGGTCTGCAAAGAGTTTGGCAAGAATGAAAGGTAGTTGTCCAAAACTCGTTCTTTTCCAATAGAATAACCATGGAAAAGGCAGGAGAGTGGTAAAGTACTGTTTTCTCGAAGTCTGAAGGCTGCCCACACTGTGCCTGCGTGCTGCAGCTTGCATCTTCGCCTTTGGGAAGCTGCCGCTCGCCGATTCTCCCGGAGGCGAAGAAGCGGCTTCTTCGCACACAGAGCATTGTGGCGAGCGCAGGGAGCTCCTGAGAGCGGTTTGTGCCGAAAGAAGCCCGGGACCGGCACTTAGCTTCGGAGAGCTGCGTATCTGCGTCTTCTGCGTGTCTTGCCGCTCTACACTCAGCAAAAAGCTTTTCCACCATATCTTGCAAGGAGAAACTCTGCCAGGAAAGAAAACATCCAAAATCTTGTTCTAAAGCTTGCACGGGGGTCTGCAAAGAGTTTGGCAAGAATGAAAGGTAGTTGTCCAAAACTCGTTCTTTTCCAATAGAATAACCATGGAAAAGGCAGGAGAGTGGTAAAGTACTGTTTTCTCTAAGTCTGAAGGCTGCCCACACTGTGCCTGTGTGCTGCAGCTTGCATCTTCGCCTTTGGGAAGCTGCCGCTCGCCGATTCTCCCGGAGGCGAAGAAGCGGCTTCTTCGCACACAGAGCATTGTGGCGAGCGCAGGGAGCTCCTGAGAGCGGTTTGTGCCGAAAGAAGCCCGGGACCGGCACTTAGCTTCGGAGAGCTGCGTATCTGCGTCTTCTGCGTGTCTTGCCGCTCTACACTCAGCAAAAAGCTTTTCCACCATATCTTGCAAGGAGAAACTCTGCCAGGAAAGAAAACATCCAAAATCTTGTTCTAAAGCTTGCACGGGGGTCTGCAAAGAGTTTGGCAAGAATGAAAGGTAGTTGTCCAAAACTCGTTCTTTTCCAATAGAATAACCATGGAAAAGGCAGGAGAGTGGTAAAGTACTGTTTTCTCGAAGTCTGAAGGCTGCCCACACTGTGCCTGTGTGCTGCAGCTTGCATCTTCGCCTTTGGGAAGCTGCCGCTCGCCGATTCTCCCGGAGGCGAAGAAGCGGCTTCTTCGCACACAGAGCATTGTGGCGAGCGCAGGGAGCTCCTGAGAGCGGTTTGTGCCGAAAGAAGCCCGGGACCGGCACTTAGCTTCGGAGAGCTGCGTATCTGCGTCTTCTGCGTGTCTTGCCGCTCTACACTCAGCAAAAAGCTTTTCCACCATATCTTGCAAGGAGAAACTCTGCCAGGAAAGAAAACATCCAAAATCTTGTTCTAAAGCTTGCAAGGGGGTCTGCAAAGCGTTTGGCAAGAATGAAAGGTAGTTGTCCAAAACTCGTTCTTTTCCAATAGAATAACCATGGAAAAGGCAGGAGAGTGGTAAAGTACTGTTTTCTCTAAGTCTGAAGGCTGCCCACACTGTGCCTGCGTGCTGCAGCTTGCATCTTCGCCTTTGGGAAGCTGCCGCTCGCCGATTCTCCCGGAGGCGAAGAAGCGGCTTCTTCGCACACAGAGCATTGTGGCGAGCGCAGGGAGCTCCTGAGAGCGGTTTGTGCCGAAAGAAGCCCGGGACCGGCACTTAGCTTCGGAGAGCTGCGTATCTGCGTCTTCTGCGTGTCTTGCCGCTCTACACTCAGCAAAAAGCTTTTCCACCATATCTTGCAAGGAGAAACTCTGCCAGGAAAGAAAACATCCAAAATCTTGTTCTAAAGCTTGCAAGGGGGTCTGCAAAGCGTTTGGCAAGAATGAAAGGTAGTTGTCCAAAACTCGTTCTTTTCCAATAGAATAACCATGGAAAAGGCAGGAGAGTGGTAAAGTACTGTTTTCTCTAAGTCTGAAGGCTGCCCACACTGTGCCTGCGTGCTGCAGCTTGCATCTTCGCCTTTGGGAAGCTGCCGCTCGCCGATTCTCCCGGAGGCGAAGAAGCGGCTTCTTCGCACACAGAGCATTGTGGCGAGCGCAGGGAGCTCCTGAGAGCGGTTTGTGCCGAAAGAAGCCCGGGACCGGCACTTAGCTTCGGAGAGCTGCGTATCTGCGTCTTCTGCGTGTCTTGCCGCTCTACACTCAGCAAAAAGCTTTTCCACCATATCTTGCAAGGAGAAACTCTGCCAGGAAAGAAAACATCCAAAATCTTGTTCTAAAGCTTGCACGGGGGTCTGCAAAGAGTTTGGCAAGAATGAAAGGTAGTTGTCCAAAACTCGTTCTTTTCCAATAGAATAACCATGGAAAAGGCAGGAGAGTGGTAAAGTACTGTTTTCTCGAAGTCTGAAGGCTGCCCACACTGTGCCTGTGTGCTGCAGCTTGCATCTTCGCCTTTGGGAAGCTGCCGCTCGCCGATTCTCCCGGAGGCGAAGAAGCGGCTTCTTCGCACACAGAGCATTGTGGCGAGCGCAGGGAGCTCCTGAGAGCGGTTTGTGCCGAAAGAAGCCCGGGACCGGCACTTAGCTTCGGAGAGCTGCGTATCTGCGTCTTCTGCGTGTCTTGCCGCTCTACACTCAGCAAAAAGCTTTTCCACCATATCTTGCAAGGAGAAACTCTGCCAGGAAAGAAAACATCCAAAATCTTGTTCTAAAGCTTGCAAGGGGGTCTGCAAAGCGTTTGGCAAGAATGAAAGGTAGTTGTCCAAAACTCGTTCTTTTCCAATAGAATAACCATGGAAAAGGCAGGAGAGTGGTAAAGTACTGTTTTCTCGAAGTCTGAAGGCTGCCCACACTGTGCCTGTGTGCTGCAGCTTGCATCTTCGCCTTTGGGAAGCTGCCGCTCGCCGATTCTCCCGGAGGCGAAGAAGCGGCTTCTTCGCACACAGAGCATTGTGGCGAGCGCAGGGAGCTCCTGAGAGCGGTTTGTGCCGAAAGAAGCCCGGGACCGGCACTTAGCTTCGGAGAGCTGCGTATCTGCGTCTTCTGCGTGTCTTGCCGCTCTACACTCAGCAAAAAGCTTTTCCACCATATCTTGCAAGGAGAAACTCTGCCAGGAAAGAAAACATCCAAAATCTTGTTCTAAAGCTTGCACGGGGGTCTGCAAAGAGTTTGGCAAGAATGAAAGGTAGTTGTCCAAAACTCGTTCTTTTCCAATAGAATAACCATGGAAAAGGCAGGAGAGTGGTAAAGTACTGTTTTCTCGAAGTCTGAAGGCTGCCCACACTGTGCCTGCGTGCTGCAGCTTGCATCTTCGCCTTTGGGAAGCTGCCGCTCGCCGATTCTCCCGGAGGCGAAGAAGCGGCTTCTTCGCACACAGAGCATTGTGGCGAGCGCAGGGAGCTCCTGAGAGCGGTTTGTGCCGAAAGAAGCCCGGGACCGGCACTTAGCTTCGGAGAGCTGCGTATCTGCGTCTTCTGCGTGTCTTGCCGCTCTACACTCAGCAAAAAGCTTTTCCACCATATCTTGCAAGGAGAAACTCTGCCAGGAAAGAAAACATCCAAAATCTTGTTCTAAAGCTTGCACGGGGGTCTGCAAAGAGTTTGGCAAGAATGAAAGGTAGTTGTCCAAAACTCGTTCTTTTCCAATAGAATAACCATGGAAAAGGCAGGAGAGTGGTAAAGTACTGTTTTCTCTAAGTCTGAAGGCTGCCCACACTGTGCCTGTGTGCTGCAGCTTGCATCTTCGCCTTTGGGAAGCTGCCGCTCGCCGATTCTCCCGGAGGCGAAGAAGCGGCTTCTTCGCACACAGAGCATTGTGGCGAGCGCAGGGAGCTCCTGAGAGCGGTTTGTGCCGAAAGAAGCCCGGGACCGGCACTTAGCTTCGGAGAGCTGCGTATCTGCGTCTTCTGCGTGTCTTGCCGCTCTACACTCAGCAAAAAGCTTTTCCACCATATCTTGCAAGGAGAAACTCTGCCAGGAAAGAAAACATCCAAAATCTTGTTCTAAAGCTTGCACGGGGGTCTGCAAAGAGTTTGGCAAGAATGAAAGGTAGTTGTCCAAAACTCGTTCTTTTCCAATAGAATAACCATGGAAAAGGCAGGAGAGTGGTAAAGTACTGTTTTCTCTAAGTCTGAAGGCTGCCCACACTGTGCCTGTGTGCTGCAGCTTGCATCTTCGCCTTTGGGAAGCTGCCGCTCGCCGATTCTCCCGGAGGCGAAGAAGCGGCTTCTTCGCACACAGAGCATTGTGGCGAGCGCAGGGAGCTCCTGAGAGCGGTTTGTGCCGAAAGAAGCCCGGGACCGGCACTTAGCTTCGGAGAGCTGCGTATCTGCGTCTTCTGCGTGTCTTGCCGCTCTACACTCAGCCAAAAGCTTTTCCACCATATCTTGCAAGGAGAAACTCTGCCAGGAAAGAAAACATCCAAAATCTTGTTCTAAAGCTTGCACGGGGGTCTGCAAAGCGTTTGGCAAGCATGAAAGGTAGTTGTCCAAAACTCGTTCTTTTCCAATAGAATAACCATGGAAAAGGCAGGAGAGTGGTAAAGTACTGTTTTCTCTAAGTTTGAAGGCTGCCCACACTGTGCCTGCGTGCTGCAGCTTGCATCTTCGCCTTTGGGAAGCTGCCGCTCGCCGATTCTCCCGGAGGCGAAGAAGCGGCTTCTTCGCACACAGAGCATTGTGGCGAGCGCAGGGAGCTCCTGAGAGCGGTTTGTGCCGAAAGAAGCCCGGGACCGGCACTTAGCTTCGGAGAGCTGCGTATCTGCGTCTTCTGCGTGTCTTGCCGCTCTACACTCAGCAAAAAGCTTTTCCACCATATCTTGCAAGGAGAAACTCTGCCAGGAAAGAAAACATCCAAAATCTTGTTCTAAAGCTTGCACGGGGGTCTGCAAAGAGTTTGGCAAGAATGAAAGGTAGTTGTCCAAAACTCGTTCTTTTCCAATAGAATAACCATGGAAAAGGCAGGAGAGTGGTAAAGTACTGTTTTCTCGAAGTCTGAAGGCTGCCCACACTGTGCCTGTGTGCTGCAGCTTGCATCTTCGCCTTTGGGAAGCTGCCGCTCGCCGATTCTCCCGGAGGCGAAGAAGCGGCTTCTTCGCACACAGAGCATTGTGGCGAGCGCAGGGAGCTCCTGAGAGCGGTTTGTGCCGAAAGAAGCCCGGGACCGGCACTTAGCTTCGGAGAGCTGCGTATCTGCGTCTTCTGCGTGTCTTGCCGCTCTACACTCAGCAAAAAGCTTTTCCAGCATATCTTGCAAGGAGAAACTCTGCCAGGAAGAAAACATCCAAAATCTTGTTCTAAAGCTTGCACGGGGGTCTGCAAAGAGTTTGGCAAGAATGAAAGGTAGTTGTCCAAAACTCGTTCTTTTCCAATAGAATAACCATGGAAAAGGCAGGAGAGTGGTAAAGTACTGTTTTCTCTAAGTCTGAAGGCTGCCCACACTGTGCCTGTGTGCTGCAGCTTGCATCTTCGCCTTTGGGAAGCTGCCGCTCGCCGATTCTCCCGGAGGCGAAGAAGCGGCTTCTTCGCACACAGAGCATTGTGGCGAGCGCAGGGAGCTCCTGAGAGCGGTTTGTGCCGAAAGAAGCCCGGGACCGGCACTTAGCTTCGGAGAGCTGCGTATCTGCGTCTTCTGCGTGTCTTGCCGCTCTACACTCAGCAAAAAGCTTTTCCACCATATCTTGCAAGGAGAAACTCTGCCAGGAAAGAAAACATCCAAAATCTTGTTCTAAAGCTTGCACGGGGGTCTGCAAAGAGTTTGGCAAGAATGAAAGGTAGTTGTCCAAAACTCGTTCTTTTCCAATAGAATAACCATGGAAAAGGCAGGAGAGTGGTAAAGTACTGTTTTCTCGAAGTCTGAAGGCTGCCCACACTGTGCCTGCGTGCTGCAGCTTGCATCTTCGCCTTTGGGAAGCTGCCGCTCGCCGATTCTCCCGGAGGCGAAGAAGCGGCTTCTTCGCACACAGAGCATTGTGGCGAGCGCAGGGAGCTCCTGAGAGCGGTTTGTGCCGAAAGAAGCCCGGGACCGGCACTTAGCTTCGGAGAGCTGCGTATCTGCGTCTTCTGCGTGTCTTGCCGCTCTACACTCAGCAAAAAGCTTTTCCACCATATCTTGCAAGGAGAAACTCTGCCAGGAAAGAAAACATCCAAAATCTTGTTCTAAAGCTTGCACGGGGGTCTGCAAAGAGTTTGGCAAGAATGAAAGGTAGTTGTCCAAAACTCGTTCTTTTCCAATAGAATAACCATGGAAAAGGCAGGAGAATGGTAAAGTACTGTTTTCTCTAAGTCTGAAGGCTGCCCACACTGTGCCTGTGTGCTGCAGCTTGCATCTTCGCCTTTGGGAAGCTGCCGCTCGCCGATTCTCCCGGAGGCGAAGAAGCGGCTTCTTCGCACACAGAGCATTGTGGCGAGCGCAGGGAGCTCCTGAGAGCGGTTTGTGCCGAAAGAAGCCCGGGACCGGCACTTAGCTTCGGAGAGCTGCGTATCTGCGTCTTCTGCGTGTCTTGCCGCTCTACACTCAGCAAAAAGCTTTTCCACCATATCTTGCAAGGAGAAACTCTGCCAGGAAAGAAAACATCCAAAATCTTGTTCTAAAGCTTGCACGGGGGTCTGCAAAGCGTTTGGCAAGAATGAAAGGTAGTTGTCCAAAACTCGTTCTTTTCCAATAGAATAACCATGGAAAAGGCAGGAGAGTGGTAAAGTACTGTTTTCTCGAAGTCTGAAGGCTGCCCACACTGTGCCTGTGTGCTGCAGCTTGCATCTTCGCCGTTGGGAAGCTGCCGCTCTCCGATTCTCCCGGAGGCGAAGAAGCGGCTTCTTCGCACACAGAGCATTGTGGCGAGCGCAGGGAGCTCCTGAGAGCGGTTTGTGCCGAAAGAAGCCCGGGACCGGCACTTAGCTTCGGAGAGCTGCGTATCTGCGTCTTCTGCGTGTCTTGCCGCTCTACACTCAGCAAAAAGCTTTTCCACCATATCTTGCAAGGAGAAACTCTGCCAGGAAAGAAAACATCCAAAATCTTGTTCTAAAGCTTGCAAGGGGGTCTGCAAAGCGTTTGGCAAGAATGAAAGGTAGTTGTCCAAAACTCGTTCTTTTCCAATAGAATAACCATGGAAAAGGCAGGAGAGTGGTAAAGTACTGTTTTCTCTAAGTCTGAAGGCTGCCCACACTGTGCCTGCGTGCTGCAGCTTGCATCTTCGCCTTTGGGAAGCTGCCGCTCGCCGATTCTCCCGGAGGCGAAGAAGCGGCTTCTTCGCACACAGAGCATTGTGGCGAGCGCAGGGAGCTCCTGAGAGCGGTTTGTGCCGAAAGAAGCCCGGGACCGGCACTTAGCTTCGGAGAGCTGCGTATCTGCGTCTTCTGCGTGTCTTGCCGCTCTACACTCAGCAAAAAGCTTTTCCACCATATCTTGCAAGGAGAAACTCTGCCAGGAAAGAAAACATCCAAAATCTTGTTCTAAAGCTTGCACGGGGGTCTGCAAAGAGTTTGGCAAGAATGAAAGGTAGTTGTCCAAAACTCGTTCTTTTCCAATAGAATAACCATGGAAAAGGCAGGAGAGTGGTAAAGTACTGTTTTCTCGAAGTCTGAAGGCTGCCCACACTGTGCCTGTGTGCTGCAGCTTGCATCTTCGCCTTTGGGAAGCTGCCGCTCGCCGATTCTCCCGGAGGCGAAGAAGCGGCTTCTTCGCACACAGAGCATTGTGGCGAGCGCAGGGAGCTCCTGAGAGCGGTTTGTGCCGAAAGAAGCCCGGGACCGGCACTTAGCTTCGGAGAGCTGCGTATCTGCGTCTTCTGCGTGTCTTGCCGCTCTACACTCAGCAAAAAGCTTTTCCACCATATCTTGCAAGGAGAAACTCTGCCAGGAAAGAAAACATCCAAAATCTTGTTCTAAAGCTTGCACGGGGGTCTGCAAAGAGTTTGGCAAGAATGAAAGGTAGTTGTCCAAAACTCGTTCTTTTCCAATAGAATAACCATGGAAAAGGCAGGAGAGTGGTAAAGTACTGTTTTCTCGAAGTCTGAAGGCTGCCCACACTGTGCCTGTGTGCTGCAGCTTGCATCTTCGCCTTTGGGAAGCTGCCGCTCGCCGATTCTCCCGGAGGCGAAGAAGCGGCTTCTTCGCACACAGAGCATTGTGGCGAGCGCAGGGAGCTCCTGAGAGCGGTTTGTGCCGAAAGAAGCCCGGGACCGGCACTTAGCTTCGGAGAGCTGCGTATCTGCGTCTTCTGCGTGTCTTGCCGCTCTACACTCAGCAAAAAGCTTTTCCACCATATCTTGCAAGGAGAAACTCTGCCAGGAAAGAAAACATCCAAAATCTTGTTCTAAAGCTTGCAAGGGGGTCTGCAAAGCGTTTGGCAAGAATGAAAGGTAGTTGTCCAAAACTCGTTCTT
Organism: Molothrus aeneus; assembly: GCF_037042795.1. Lineage (NCBI taxonomy): Eukaryota > Metazoa > Chordata > Aves > Passeriformes > Icteridae > Molothrus > Molothrus aeneus. Next base: position 16,945 of record NW_027098931.1, on the reverse strand, counting down.
TTCCAATAGAATAACCATGGAAAAGGCAGGAGAGTGGTAAAGTACTGTTTTCTCTAAGTCTGAAGGCTGCCCACACTGTGCCTGCGTGCTGCAGCTTGCATCTTCGCCTTTGGGAAGCTGCCGCTCGCCGATTCTCCCGGAGGCGAAGAAGCGGCTTCTTCGCACACAGAGCATTGTGGCGAGCGCAGGGAGCTCCTGAGAGCGGTTTGTGCCGAAAGAAGCCCGGGACCGGCACTTAGCTTCGGAGAGCTGCGTATCTGCGTCTTCTGCGTGTCTTGCCGCTCTACACTCAGCAAAAAGCTTTTCCACCATATCTTGCAAGGAGAAACTCTGCCAGGAAAGAAAACATCCAAAATCTTGTTCTAAAGCTTGCAAGGGGGTCTGCAAAGCGTTTGGCAAGAATGAAAGGTAGTTGTCCAAAACTCGTTCTTTTCCAATAGAATAACCATGGAAAAGGCAGGAGAGTGGTAAAGTACTGTTTTCTCTAAGTCTGAAGGCTGCCCACACTGTGCCTGCGTGCTGCAGCTTGCATCTTCGCCTTTGGGAAGCTGCCGCTCGCCGATTCTCCCGGAGGCGAAGAAGCGGCTTCTTCGCACACAGAGCATTGTGGCGAGCGCAGGGAGCTCCTGAGAGCGGTTTGTGCCGAAAGAAGCCCGGGACCGGCACTTAGCTTCGGAGAGCTGCGTATCTGCGTCTTCTGCGTGTCTTGCCGCTCTACACTCAGCAAAAAGCTTTTCCACCATATCTTGCAAGGAGAAACTCTGCCAGGAAAGAAAACATCCAAAATCTTGTTCTAAAGCTTGCACGGGGGTCTGCAAAGAGTTTGGCAAGAATGAAAGGTAGTTGTCCAAAACTCGTTCTTTTCCAATAGAATAACCATGGAAAAGGCAGGAGAGTGGTAAAGTACTGTTTTCTCGAAGTCTGAAGGCTGCCCACACTGTGCCTGTGTGCTGCAGCTTGCATCTTCGCCTTTGGGAAGCTGCCGCTCGCCGATTCTCCCGGAGGCGAAGAAGCGGCTTCTTCGCACACAGAGCATTGTGGCGAGCGCAGGGAGCTCCTGAGAGCGGTTTGTGCCGAAAGAAGCCCGGGACCGGCACTTAGCTTCGGAGAGCTGCGTATCTGCGTCTTCTGCGTGTCTTGCCGCTCTACACTCAGCAAAAAGCTTTTCCACCATATCTTGCAAGGAGAAACTCTGCCAGGAAAGAAAACATCCAAAATCTTGTTCTAAAGCTTGCAAGGGGGTCTGCAAAGCGTTTGGCAAGAATGAAAGGTAGTTGTCCAAAACTCGTTCTTTTCCAATAGAATAACCATGGAAAAGGCAGGAGAGTGGTAAAGTACTGTTTTCTCTAAGTCTGAAGGCTGCCCACACTGTGCCTGTGTGCTGCAGCTTGCATCTTCGCCTTTGGGAAGCTGCCGCTCGCCGATTCTCCCGGAGGCGAAGAAGCGGCTTCTTCGCACACAGAGCATTGTGGCGAGCGCAGGGAGCTCCTGAGAGCGGTTTGTGCCGAAAGAAGCCCGGGACCGGCACTTAGCTTCGGAGAGCTGCGTATCTGCGTCTTCTGCGTGTCTTGCCGCTCTACACTCAGCAAAAAGCTTTTCCACCATATCTTGCAAGGAGAAACTCTGCCAGGAAAGAAAACATCCAAAATCTTGTTCTAAAGCTTGCACGGGGGTCTGCAAAGAGTTTGGCAAGAATGAAAGGTAGTTGTCCAAAACTCGTTCTTTTCCAATAGAATAACCATGGAAAAGGCAGGAGAGTGGTAAAGTACTGTTTTCTCGAAGTCTGAAGGCTGCCCACACTGTGCCTGCGTGCTGCAGCTTGCATCTTCGCCTTTGGGAAGCTGCCGCTCGCCGATTCTCCCGGAGGCGAAGAAGCGGCTTCTTCGCACACAGAGCATTGTGGCGAGCGCAGGGAGCTCCTGAGAGCGGTTTGTGCCGAAAGAAGCCCGGGACCGGCACTTAGCTTCGGAGAGCTGCGTATCTGCGTCTTCTGCGTGTCTTGCCGCTCTACACTCAGCAAAAAGCTTTTCCACCATATCTTGCAAGGAGAAACTCTGCCAGGAAAGAAAACATCCAAAATCTTCTTCTAAAGCTTGCACGGGGGTCTGCAAAGAGTTTGGCAAGAATGAAAGGTAGTTGTCCAAAACTCGTTCTTTTCCAATAGAATAACCATGGAAAAGGCAGGAGAGTGGTAAAGTACTGTTTTCTCTAAGTCTGAAGGCTGCCCACACTGTGCCTGTGTGCTGCAGCTTGCATCTTCGCCTTTGGGAAGCTGCCGCTCGCCGATTCTCCCGGAGGCGAAGAAGCGGCTTCTTCGCACACAGAGCATTGTGGCGAGCGCAGGGAGCTCCTGAGAGCGGTTTGTGCCGAAAGAAGCCCGGGACCGGCACTTAGCTTCGGAGAGCTGCGTATCTGCGTCTTCTGCGTGTCTTGCCGCTCTACACTCAGCAAAAAGCTTTTCCACCATATCTTGCAAGGAGAAACTCTGCCAGGAAAGAAAACATCCAAAATCTTGTTCTAAAGCTTGCACGGGGGTCTGCAAAGAGTTTGGCAAGAATGAAAGGTAGTTGTCCAAAACTCGTTCTTTTCCAATAGAATAACCATGGAAAAGGCAGGAGAGTGGTAAAGTACTGTTTTCTCTAAGTCTGAAGGCTGCCCACACTGTGCCTGTGTGCTGCAGCTTGCATCTTCGCCTTTGGGAAGCTGCCGCTCGCCGATTCTCCCGGAGGCGAAGAAGCGGCTTCTTCGCACACAGAGCATTGTGGCGAGCGCAGGGAGCTCCTGAGAGCGGTTTGTGCCGAAAGAAGCCCGGGACCGGCACTTAGCTTCGGAGAGCTGCGTATCTGCGTCTTCTGCGTGTCTTGCCGCTCTACACTCAGCAAAAAGCTTTTCCACCATATCTTGCAAGGAGAAACTCTGCCAGGAAAGAAAACATCCAAAATCTTGTTCTAAAGCTTGCAAGGGGGTCTGCAAAGCGTTTGGCAAGCATGAAAGGTAGTTGTCCAAAACTCGTTCTTTTCCAATAGAATAACCATGGAAAAGGCAGGAGAGTGGTAAAGTACTGTTTTCTCTAAGTTTGAAGGCTGCCCACACTGTGCCTGCGTGCTGCAGCTTGCATCTTCGCCTTTGGGAAGCTGCCGCTCGCCGATTCTCCCGGAGGCGAAGAAGCGGCTTCTTCGCACACAGAGCATTGTGGCGAGCGCAGGGAGCTCCTGAGAGCGGTTTGTGCCGAAAGAAGCCCGGGACCGGCACTTAGCTTCGGAGAGCTGCGTATCTGCGTCTTCTGCGTGTCTTGCCGCTCTACACTCAGCAAAAAGCTTTTCCACCATATCTTGCAAGGAGAAACTCTGCCAGGAAAGAAAACATCCAAAATCTTGTTCTAAAGCTTGCACGGGGGTCTGCAAAGAGTTTGGCAAGAATGAAAGGTAGTTGTCCAAAACTCGTTCTTTTCCAATAGAATAACCATGGAAAAGGCAGGAGAGTGGTAAAGTACTGTTTTCTCGAAGTCTGAAGGCTGCCCACACTGTGCCTGTGTGCTGCAGCTTGCATCTTCGCCTTTGGGAAGCTGCCGCTCGCCGATTCTCCCGGAGGCGAAGAAGCGGCTTCTTCGCACACAGAGCATTGTGGCGAGCGCAGGGAGCTCCTGAGAGCGGTTTGTGCCGAAAGAAGCCCGGGACCGGCACTTAGCTTCGGAGAGCTGCGTATCTGCGTCTTCTGCGTGTCTTGCCGCTCTACACTCAGCAAAAAGCTTTTCCACCATATCTTGCAAGGAGAAACTCTGCCAGGAAAGAAAACATCCAAAATCTTGTTCTAAAGCTTGCAAGGGGGTCTGCAAAGCGTTTGGCAAGAATGAAAGGTAGTTGTCCAAAACTCGTTCTTTTCCAATAGAATAACCATGGAAAAGGCAGGAGAGTGGTAAAGTACTGTTTTCTCGAAGTCTGAAGGCTGCCCACACTGTGCCTGTGTGCTGCAGCTTGCATCTTCGCCTTTGGGAAGCTGCCGCTCGCCGATTCTCCCGGAGGCGAAGAAGCGGCTTCTTCGCACACAGAGCATTGTGGCGAGCGCAGGGAGCTCCTGAGAGCGGTTTGTGCCGAAAGAAGCCCGGGACCGGCACTTAGCTTCGGAGAGCTGCGTATCTGCGTCTTCTGCGTGTCTTGCCGCTCTACACTCAGCAAAAAGCTTTTCCAGCATATCTTGCAAGGAGAAACTCTGCCAGGAAGAAAACATCCAAAATCTTGTTCTAAAGCTTGCACGGGGGTCTGCAAAGAGTTTGGCAAGAATGAAAGGTAGTTGTCCAAAACTCGTTCTTTTCCAATAGAATAACCATGGAAAAGGCAGGAGAGTGGTAAAGTACTGTTTTCTCTAAGTCTGAAGGCTGCCCACACTGTGCCTGTGTGCTGCAGCTTGCATCTTCGCCTTTGGGAAGCTGCCGCTCGCCGATTCTCCCGGAGGCGAAGAAGCGGCTTCTTCGCACACAGAGCATTGTGGCGAGCGCAGGGAGCTCCTGAGAGCGGTTTGTGCCGAAAGAAGCCCGGGACCGGCACTTAGCTTCGGAGAGCTGCGTATCTGCGTCTTCTGCGTGTCTTGCCGCTCTACACTCAGCAAAAAGCTTTTCCACCATATCTTGCAAGGAGAAACTCTGCCAGGAAAGAAAACATCCAAAATCTTGTTCTAAAGCTTGCACGGGGGTCTGCAAAGAGTTTGGCAAGAATGAAAGGTAGTTGTCCAAAACTCGTTCTTTTCCAATAGAATAACCATGGAAAAGGCAGGAGAGTGGTAAAGTACTGTTTTCTCGAAGTCTGAAGGCTGCCCACACTGTGCCTGCGTGCTGCAGCTTGCATCTTCGCCTTTGGGAAGCTGCCGCTCGCCGATTCTCCCGGAGGCGAAGAAGCGGCTTCTTCGCACACAGAGCATTGTGGCGAGCGCAGGGAGCTCCTGAGAGCGGTTTGTGCCGAAAGAAGCCCGGGACCGGCACTTAGCTTCGGAGAGCTGCGTATCTGCGTCTTCTGCGTGTCTTGCCGCTCTACACTCAGCAAAAAGCTTTTCCACCATATCTTGCAAGGAGAAACTCTGCCAGGAAAGAAAACATCCAAAATCTTGTTCTAAAGCTTGCACGGGGGTCTGCAAAGAGTTTGGCAAGAATGAAAGGTAGTTGTCCAAAACTCGTTCTTTTCCAATAGAATAACCATGGAAAAGGCAGGAGAATGGTAAAGTACTGTTTTCTCTAAGTCTGAAGGCTGCCCACACTGTGCCTGTGTGCTGCAGCTTGCATCTTCGCCTTTGGGAAGCTGCCGCTCGCCGATTCTCCCGGAGGCGAAGAAGCGGCTTCTTCGCACACAGAGCATTGTGGCGAGCGCAGGGAGCTCCTGAGAGCGGTTTGTGCCGAAAGAAGCCCGGGACCGGCACTTAGCTTCGGAGAGCTGCGTATCTGCGTCTTCTGCGTGTCTTGCCGCTCTACACTCAGCAAAAAGCTTTTCCACCATATCTTGCAAGGAGAAACTCTGCCAGGAAAGAAAACATCCAAAATCTTGTTCTAAAGCTTGCACGGGGGTCTGCAAAGCGTTTGGCAAGAATGAAAGGTAGTTGTCCAAAACTCGTTCTTTTCCAATAGAATAACCATGGAAAAGGCAGGAGAGTGGTAAAGTACTGTTTTCTCGAAGTCTGAAGGCTGCCCACACTGTGCCTGTGTGCTGCAGCTTGCATCTTCGCCTTTGGGAAGCTGCCGCTCGCCGATTCTCCCGGAGGCGAAGAAGCGGCTTCTTCGCACACAGAGCATTGTGGCGAGCGCAGGGAGCTCCTGAGAGCGGTTTGTGCCGAAAGAAGCCCGGGACCGGCACTTAGCTTCGGAGAGCTGCGTATCTGCGTCTTCTGCGTGTCTTGCCGCTCTACACTCAGCAAAAAGCTTTTCCACCATATCTTGCAAGGAGAAACTCTGCCAGGAAAGAAAACATCCAAAATCTTGTTCTAAAGCTTGCAAGGGGGTCTGCAAAGCGTTTGGCAAGAATGAAAGGTAGTTGTCCAAAACTCGTTCTTTTCCAATAGAATAACCATGGAAAAGGCAGGAGAGTGGTAAAGTACTGTTTTCTCTAAGTCTGAAGGCTGCCCACACTGTGCCTGCGTGCTGCAGCTTGCATCTTCGCCTTTGGGAAGCTGCCGCTCGCCGATTCTCCCGGAGGCGAAGAAGCGGCTTCTTCGCACACAGAGCATTGTGGCGAGCGCAGGGAGCTCCTGAGAGCGGTTTGTGCCGAAAGAAGCCCGGGACCGGCACTTAGCTTCGGAGAGCTGCGTATCTGCGTCTTCTGCGTGTCTTGCCGCTCTACACTCAGCAAAAAGCTTTTCCACCATATCTTGCAAGGAGAAACTCTGCCAGGAAAGAAAACATCCAAAATCTTGTTCTAAAGCTTGCACGGGGGTCTGCAAAGAGTTTGGCAAGAATGAAAGGTAGTTGTCCAAAACTCGTTCTTTTCCAATAGAATAACCATGGAAAAGGCAGGAGAGTGGTAAAGTACTGTTTTCTCTAAGTCTGAAGGCTGCCCACACTGTGCCTGTGTGCTGCAGCTTGCATCTTCGCCTTTGGGAAGCTGCCGCTCGCCGATTCTCCCGGAGGCGAAGAAGCGGCTTCTTCGCACACAGAGCATTGTGGCGAGCGCAGGGAGCTCCTGAGAGCGGTTTGTGCCGAAAGAAGCCCGGGACCGGCACTTAGCTTCGGAGAGCTGCGTATCTGCGTCTTCTGCGTGTCTTGCCGCTCTACACTCAGCAAAAAGCTTTTCCACCATATCTTGCAAGGAGAAACTCTGCCAGGAAAGAAAACATCCAAAATCTTGTTCTAAAGCTTGCACGGGGGTCTGCAAAGAGTTTGGCAAGAATGAAAGGTAGTTGTCCAAAACTCGTTCTTTTCCAATAGAATAACCATGGAAAAGGCAGGAGAGTGGTAAAGTACTGTTTTCTCTAAGTCTGAAGGCTGCCCACACTGTGCCTGTGTGCTGCAGCTTGCATCTTCGCCTTTGGGAAGCTGCCGCTCGCCGATTCTCCCGGAGGCGAAGAAGCGGCTTCTTCGCACACAGAGCATTGTGGCGAGCGCAGGGAGCTCCTGAGAGCGGTTTGTGCCGAAAGAAGCCCGGGACCGGCACTTAGCTTCGGAGAGCTGCGTATCTGCGTCTTCTGCGTGTCTTGCCGCTCTACACTCAGTAAAAAGCTTTTCCACCATATCTTGCAAGGAGAAACTCTGCCAGGAAAGAAAACATCCAAAATCTTCTTCTAAAGCTTGCAAGGGGGTCTGCAAAGCGTTTGGCAAGAATGAAAGGTAGTTGTCCAAAACTCGTTCTTTTCCAATAGAATAACCATGGAAAAGGCAGGAGAGTGGTAAAGTACTGTTTTCTCTAAGTCTGAAGGCTGCCCACACTGTGCCTGCGTGCTGCAGCTTGCATCTTCGCCTTTGGGAAGCTGCCGCTCGCCGATTCTCCCGGAGGCGAAGAAGCGGCTTCTTCGCACACAGAGCATTGTGGCGAGCGCAGGGAGCTCCTGAGAGCGGTTTGTGCCGAAAGAAGCCCGGGACCGGCACTTAGCTTCGGAGAGCTGCGTATCTGCGTCTTCTGCGTGTCTTGCCGCTCTACACTCAGCAAAAAGCTTTTCCACCATATCTTGCAAGGAGAAACTCTGCCAGGAAAGAAAACATCCAAAATCTTGTTCTAAAGCTTGCACGGGGGTCTGCAAAGAGTTTGGCAAGAATGAAAGGTAGTTGTCCAAAACTCGTTCTTTTCCAATAGAATAACCATGGAAAAGGCAGGAGAATGGTAAAGTACTGTTTTCTCTAAGTCTGAAGGCTGCCCACACTGTGCCTGTGTGCTGCAGCTTGCATCTTCGCCTTTGGGAAGCTGCCGCTCGCCGATTCTCCCGGAGGCGAAGAAGCGGCTTCTTCGCACACAGAGCATTGTGGCGAGCGCAGGGAGCTCCTGAGAGCGGTTTGTGCCGAAAGAAGCCCGGGACCGGCACTTAGCTTCGGAGAGCTGCGTATCTGCGTCTTCTGCGTGTCTTGCCGCTCTACACTCAGCAAAAAGCTTTTCCACCATATCTTGCAAGGAGAAACTCTGCCAGGAAAGAAAACATCCAAAATCTTGTTCTAAAGCTTGCACGGGGGTCTGCAAAGCGTTTGGCAAGAATGAAAGGTAGTTGTCCAAAACTCGTTCTTTTCCAATAGAATAACCATGGAAAAGGCAGGAGAGTGGTAAAGTACTGTTTTCTCGAAGTCTGAATGCTGCCCACACTGTGCCTGTGTGCTGCAGCTTGCATCTTCGCCTTTGGGAAGCTGCCGCTCGCCGATTCTCCCGGAGGCGAAGAAGCGGCTTCTTCGCACACAGAGCATTGTGGCGAGCGCAGGGAGCTCCTGAGAGCGGTTTGTGCCGAAAGAAGCCCGGGACCGGCACTTAGCTTCGGAGAGCTGCGTATCTGCGTCTTCTGCGTGTCTTGCCGCTCTACACTCAGCAAAAAGCTTTTCCACCATATCTTGCAAGGAGAAACTCTGCCAGGAAAGAAAACATCCAAAATCTTGTTCTAAAGCTTGCAAGGGGGTCTGCAAAGCGTTTGGCAAGAATGAAAGGTAGTTGTCCAAAACTCGTTCTTTTCCAATAGAATAACCATGGAAAAGGCAGGAGAGTGGTAAAGTACTGTTTTCTCTAAGTCTGAAGGCTGCCCACACTGTGCCTGCGTGCTGCAGCTTGCATCTTCGCCTTTGGGAAGCTGCCGCTCGCCGATTCTCCCGGAGGCGAAGAAGCGGCTTCTTCGCACACAGAGCATTGTGGCGAGCGCAGGGAGCTCCTGAGAGCGGTTTGTGCCGAAAGAAGCCCGGGACCGGCACTTAGCTTCGGAGAGCTGCGTATCTGCGTCTTCTGCGTGTCTTGCCGCTCTACACTCAGCAAAAAGCTTTTCCACCATATCTTGCAAGGAGAAACTCTGCCAGGAAAGAAAACATCCAAAATCTTGTTCTAAAGCTTGCACGGGGGTCTGCAAAGAGTTTGGCAAGAATGAAAGGTAGTTGTCCAAAACTCGTTCTTTTCCAATAGAATAACCATGGAAAAGGCAGGAGAGTGGTAAAGTACTGTTTTCTCTAAGTCTGAAGGCTGCCCACACTGTGCCTGTGTGCTGCAGCTTGCATCTTCGCCTTTGGGAAGCTGCCGCTCGCCGATTCTCCCGGAGGCGAAGAAGCGGCTTCTTCGCACACAGAGCATTGTGGCGAGCGCAGGGAGCTCCTGAGAGCGGTTTGTGCCGAAAGAAGCCCGGGACCGGCACTTAGCTTCGGAGAGCTGCGTATCTGCGTCTTCTGCGTGTCTTGCCGCTCTACACTCAGCAAAAAGCTTTTCCACCATATCTTGCAAGGAGAAACTCTGCCAGGAAAGAAAACATCCAAAATCTTGTTCTAAAGCTTGCACGGGGGTCTGCAAAGAGTTTGGCAAGAATGAAAGGTAGTTGTCCAAAACTCGTTCTTTTCCAATAGAATAACCATGGAAAAGGCAGGAGAGTGGTAAAGTACTGTTTTCTCTAAGTCTGAAGGCTGCCCACACTGTGCCTGTGTGCTGCAGCTTGCATCTTCGCCTTTGGGAAGCTGCCGCTCGCCGATTCTCCCGGAGGCGAAGAAGCGGCTTCTTCGCACACAGAGCATTGTGGCGAGCGCAGGGAGCTCCTGAGAGCGGTTTGTGCCGAAAGAAGCCCGGGACCGGCACTTAGCTTCGGAGAGCTGCGTATCTGCGTCCTTCTGCGTGTCTTGCCGCTCTACACTCAGTAAAAAGCTTTTCCACCATATCTTGCAAGGAGAAACTCTGCCAGGAAAGAAAACATCCAAAATCTTGTTCTAAAGCTTGCAAGGGGGTCTGCAAAGCGTTTGGCAAGAATGAAAGGTAGTTGTCCAAAACTCGTTCTTTTCCAATAGAATAACCATGGAAAAGGCAGGAGAGTGGTAAAGTACTGTTTTCTCTAAGTCTGAAGGCTGCCCACACTGTGCCTGCGTGCTGCAGCTTGCATCTTCGCCTTTGGGAAGCTGCCGCTCGCCGATTCTCCCGGAGGCGAAGAAGCGGCTTCTTCGCACACAGAGCATTGTGGCGAGCGCAGGGAGCTCCTGAGAGCGGTTTGTGCCGAAAGAAGCCCGGGACCGGCACTTAGCTTCGGAGAGCTGCGTATCTGCGTCTTCTGCGTGTCTTGCCGCTCTACACTCAGCAAAAAGCTTTTCCACCATATCTTGCAAGGAGAAACTCTGCCAGGAAAGAAAACATCCAAAATCTTGTTCTAAAGCTTGCACGGGGGTCTGCAAAGAGTTTGGCAAGAATGAAAGGTAGTTGTCCAAAACTCGTTCTTTTCCAATAGAATAACCATGGAAAAGGCAGGAGAATGGTAAAGTACTGTTTTCTCTAAGTCTGAAGGCTGCCCACACTGTGCCTGTGTGCTGCAGCTTGCATCTTCGCCTTTGGGAAGCTGCCGCTCGCCGATTCTCCCGGAGGCGAAGAAGCGGCTTCTTCGCACACAGAGCATTGTGGCGAGCGCAGGGAGCTCCTGAGAGCGGTTTGTGCCGAAAGAAGCCCGGGACCGGCACTTAGCTTCGGAGAGCTGCGTATCTGCGTCTTCTGCGTGTCTTGCCGCTCTACACTCAGCAAAAAGCTTTTCCACCATATCTTGCAAGGAGAAACTCTGCCAGGAAAGAAAACATCCAAAATCTTGTTCTAAAGCTTGCACGGGGGTCTGCAAAGCGTTTGGCAAGAATGAAAGGTAGTTGTCCAAAACTCGTTCTTTTCCAATAGAATAACCATGGAAAAGGCAGGAGAGTGGTAAAGTACTGTTTTCTCGAAGTCTGAAGGCTGCCCACACTGTGCCTGTGTGCTGCAGCTTGCATCTTCGCCTTTGGGAAGCTGCCGCTCGCCGATTCTCCCGGAGGCGAAGAAGCGGCTTCTTCGCACACAGAGCATTGTGGCGAGCGCAGGGAGCTCCTGAGAGCGGTTTGTGCCGAAAGAAGCCCGGGACCGGCACTTAGCTTCGGAGAGCTGCGTATCTGCGTCTTCTGCGTGTCTTGCCGCTCTACACTCAGCAAAAAGCTTTTCCACCATATCTTGCAAGGAGAAACTCTGCCAGGAAAGAAAACATCCAAAATCTTGTTCTAAAGCTTGCAAGGGGGTCTGCAAAGCGTTTGGCAAGAATGAAAGGTAGTTGTCCAAAACTCGTTCTTTTCCAATAGAATAACCATGGAAAAGGCAGGAGAGTGGTAAAGTACTGTTTTCTCTAAGTCTGAAGGCTGCCCACACTGTGCCTGCGTGCTGCAGCTTGCATCTTCGCCTTTGGGAAGCTGCCGCTCGCCGATTCTCCCGGAGGCGAAGAAGCGGCTTCTTCGCACACAGAGCATTGTGGCGAGCGCAGGGAGCTCCTGAGAGCGGTTTGTGCCGAAAGAAGCCCGGGACCGGCACTTAGCTTCGGAGAGCTGCGTATCTGCGTCTTCTGCGTGTCTTGCCGCTCTACACTCAGCAAAAAGCTTTTCCACCATATCTTGCAAGGAGAAACTCTGCCAGGAAAGAAAACATCCAAAATCTTGTTCTAAAGCTTGCACGGGGGTCTGCAAAGAGTTTGGCAAGAATGAAAGGTAGTTGTCCAAAACTCGTTCTTTTCCAATAGAATAACCATGGAAAAGGCAGGAGAGTGGTAAAGTACTGTTTTCTCTAAGTCTGAAGGCTGCCCACACTGTGCCTGTGTGCTGCAGCTTGCATCTTCGCCTTTGGGAAGCTGCCGCTCGCCGATTCTCCCGGAGGCGAAGAAGCGGCTTCTTCGCACACAGAGCATTGTGGCGAGCGCAGGGAGCTCCTGAGAGCGGTTTGTGCCGAAAGAAGCCCGGGACCGGCACTTAGCTTCGGAGAGCTGCGTATCTGCGTCTTCTGCGTGTCTTGCCGCTCTACACTCAGCAAAAAGCTTTTCCACCATATCTTGCAAGGAGAAACTCTGCCAGGAAAGAAAACATCCAAAATCTTGTTCTAAAGCTTGCACGGGGGTCTGCAAAGAGTTTGGCAAGAATGAAAGGTAGTTGTCCAAAACTCGTTCTTTTCCAATAGAATAACCATGGAAAAGGCAGGAGAGTGGTAAAGTACTGTTTTCTCTAAGTCTGAAGGCTGCCCACACTGTGCCTGTGTGCTGCAGCTTGCATCTTCGCCTTTGGGAAGCTGCCGCTCGCCGATTCTCCCGGAGGCGAAGAAGCGGCTTCTTCGCACACAGAGCATTGTGGCGAGCGCAGGGAGCTCCTGAGAGCGGTTTGTGCCGAAAGAAGCCCGGGACCGGCACTTAGCTTCGGAGAGCTGCGTATCTGCGTCTTCTGCGTGTCTTGCCGCTCTACACTCAGTAAAAAGCTTTTCCACCATATCTTGCAAGGAGAAACTCTGCCAGGAAAGAAAACATCCAAAATCTTGTTCTAAAGCTTGCAAGGGGGTCTGCAAAGCGTTTGGCAAGAATGAAAGGTAGTTGTCCAAAACTCGTTCTTTTCCAATAGAATAACCATGGAAAAGGCAGGAGAGTGGTAAAGTACTGTTTTCTCTAAGTCTGAAGGCTGCCCACACTGTGCCTGCGTGCTGCAGCTTGCATCTTCGCCTTTGGGAAGCTGCCGCTCGCCGATTCTCCCGGAGGCGAAGAAGCGGCTTCTTCGCACACAGAGCATTGTGGCGAGCGCAGGGAGCTCCTGAGAGCGGTTTGTGCCGAAAGAAGCCCGGGACCGGCACTTAGCTTCGGAGAGCTGCGTATCTGCGTCTTCTGCGTGTCTTGCCGCTCTACACTCAGCAAAAAGCTTTTCCACCATATCTTGCAAGGAGAAACTCTGCCAGGAAAGAAAACATCCAAAATCTTGTTCTAAAGCTTGCACGGGGGTCTGCAAAGAGTTTGGCAAGAATGAAAGGTAGTTGTCCAAAACTCGTTCTTTTCCAATAGAATAACCATGGAAAAGGCAGGAGAGTGGTAAAGTACTGTTTTCTCTAAGTCTGAAGGCTGCCCACACTGTGCCTGTGTGCTGCAGCTTGCATCTTCGCCTTTGGGAAGCTGCCGCTCGCCGATTCTCCCGGAGGCGAAGAAGCGGCTTCTTCGCACACAGAGCATTGTGGCGAGCGCAGGGAGCTCCTGAGAGCGGTTTGTGCCGAAAGAAGCCCGGGACCGGCACTTAGCTTCGGAGAGCTGCGTATCTGCGTCTTCTGCGTGTCTTGCCGCTCTACACTCAGCAAAAAGCTTTTCCACCATATCTTGCAAGGAGAAACTCTGCCAGGAAAGAAAACATCCAAAATCTTCTTCTAAAGCTTGCACGGGGGTCTGCAAAGAGTTTGGCAAGAATGAAAGGTAGTTGTCCAAAACTCGTTCTTTTCCAATAGAATAACCATGGAAAAGGCAGGAGAGTGGTAAAGTACTGTTTTCTCGAAGTCTGAAGGCTGCCCACACTGTGCCTGTGTGCTGCAGCTTGCATCTTCGCCTTTGGGAAGCTGCCGCTCGCCGATTCTCCCGGAGGCGAAGAAGCGGCTTCTTCGCACACAGAGCATTGTGGCGAGCGCAGGGAGCTCCTGAGAGCGGTTTGTGCCGAAAGAAGCCCGGGACCGGCACTTAGCTTCGGAGAGCTGCGTATCTGCGTCTTCTGCGTGTCTTGCCGCTCTACACTCAGCAAAAAGCTTTTCCACCATATCTTGCAAGGAGAAACTCTGCCAGGAAAGAAAACATCCAAAATCTTGTTCTAAAGCTTGCACGGGGGTCTGCAAAGAGTTTGGCAAGAATGAAAGGTAGTTGTCCAAAACTCGTTCTTTTCCAATAGAATAACCATGGAAAAGGCAGGAGAGTGGTAAAGTACTGTTTTCTCTAAGTCTGAAGGCTGCCCACACTGTGCCTGTGTGCTGCAGCTTGCATCTTCGCCTTTGGGAAGCTGCCGCTCGCCGATTCTCCCGGAGGCGAAGAAGCGGCTTCTTCGCACACAGAGCATTGTGGCGAGCGCAGGGAGCTCCTGAGAGCGGTTTGTGCCGAAAGAAGCCCGGGACCGGCACTTAGCTTCGGAGAGCTGCGTATCTGCGTCTTCTGCGTGTCTTGCCGCTCTACACTCAGCAAAAAGCTTTTCCACCATATCTTGCAAGGAGAAACTCTGCCAGGAAAGAAAACATCCAAAATCTTGTTCTAAAGCTTGCAAGGGGGTCTGCAAAGCGTTTGGCAAGAATGAAAGGTAGTTGTCCAAAACTCGTTCTTTTCCAATAGAATAACCATGGAAAAGGCAGGAGAGTGGTAAAGTACTGTTTTCTCTAAGTCTGAAGGCTGCCCACACTGTGCCTGCGTGCTGCAGCTTGCATCTTCGCCTTTGGGAAGCTGCCGCTCGCCGATTCTCCCGGAGGCGAAAGAAGCGGCTTCTTCGCACACAGAGCATTGTGGCGAGCGCAGGGAGCTCCTGAGAGCGGTTTGTGCCGAAAGAAGCCCGGGACCGGCACTTAGCTTCGGAGAGCTGCGTATCTGCGTCTTCTGCGTGTCTTGCCGCTCTACACTCAGCAAAAAGCTTTTCCACCATATCTTGCAAGGAGAAACTCTGCCAGGAAAGAAAACATCCAAAATCTTGTTCTAAAGCTTGCACGGGGGTCTGCAAAGCGTTTGGCAAGAATGAAAGGTAGTTGTCCAAAACTCGTTCTTTTCCAATAGAATAACCATGGAAAAGGCAGGAGAGTGGTAAAGTACTGTTTTCTCTAAGTCTGAAGGCTGCCCACACTGTGCCTGTGTGCTGCAGCTTGCATCTTCGCCTTTGGGAAGCTGCCGCTCGCCGATTCTCCCGGAGGCGAAGAAGCGGCTTCTTCGCACACAGAGCATTGTGGCGAGCGCAGGGAGCTCCTGAGAGCGGTTTGTGCCGAAAGAAGCCCGGGACCGGCACTTAGCTTCGGAGAGCTGCGTATCTGCGTCTTCTGCGTGTCTTGCCGCTCTACACTCAGCAAAAAGCTTTTCCACCATATCTTGCAAGGAGAAACTCTGCCAGGAAAGAAAACATCCAAAATCTTGTTCTAAAGCTTGCACGGGGGTCTGCAAAGAGTTTGGCAAGAATGAAAGGTAGTTGTCCAAAACTCGTTCTTTTCCAATAGAATAACCATGGAAAAGGCAGGAGAGTGGTAAAGTACTGTTTTCTCTAAGTCTGAAGGCTGCCCACACTGTGCCTGTGTGCTGCAGCTTGCATCTTCGCCTTTGGGAAGCTGCCGCTCGCCGATTCTCCCGGAGGCGAAGAAGCGGCTTCTTCGCACACAGAGCATTGTGGCGAGCGCAGGGAGCTCCTGAGAGCGGTTTGTGCCGAAAGAAGCCCGGGACCGGCACTTAGCTTCGGAGAGCTGCGTATCTGCGTCTTCTGCGTGTCTTGCCGCTCTACACTCAGCAAAAAGCTTTTCCACCATATCTTGCAAGGAGAAACTCTGCCAGGAAAGAAAACATCCAAAATCTTGTTCTAAAGCTTGCACGGGGGTCTGCAAAGAGTTTGGCAAGAATGAAAGGTAGTTGTCCAAAACTCGTTCTTTTCCAATAGAATAACCATGGAAAAGGCAGGAGAGTGGTAAAGTACTGTTTTCTCTAAGTCTGAAGGCTGCCCACACTGTGCCTGCGTGCTGCAGCTTGCATCTTCGCCTTTGGGAAGCTGCCGCTCGCCGATTCTCCCGGAGGCGAAGAAGCGGCTTCTTCGCACACAGAGCATTGTGGCGAGCGCAGGGAGCTCCTGAGAGCGGTTTGTGCCGAAAGAAGCCCGGGACCGGCACTTAGCTTCGGAGAGCTGCGTATCTGCGTCTTCTGCGTGTCTTGCCGCTCTACACTCAGCAAAAAGCTTTTCCACCATATCTTGCAAGGAGAAACTCTGCCAGGAAAGAAAACATCCAAAATCTTGTTCTAAAGCTTGCACGGGGGTCTGCAAAGCGTTTGGCAAGAATGAAAGGTAGTTGTCCAAAACTCGTTCTTTTCCAATAGAATAACCATGGAAAAGGCAGGAGAGTGGTAAAGTACTGTTTTCTCTAAGTCTGAAGGCTGCCCACACTGTGCCTGCGTGCTGCAGCTTGCATCTTCGCCTTTGGGAAGCTGCCGCTCGCCGATTCTCCCGGAGGCGAAGAAGCGGCTTCTTCGCACACAGAGCATTGTGGCGAGCGCAGGGAGCTCCTGAGAGCGGTTTGTGCCGAAAGAAGCCCGGGACCGGCACTTAGCTTCGGAGAGCTGCGTATCTGCGTCTTCTGCGTGTCTTGCCGCTCTACACTCAGCAAAAAGCTTTTCCAGCATATCTTGCAAGGAGAAACTCTGCCAGGAAAGAAAACATCCAAAATCTTGTTCTAAAGCTTGCAAGGGGTCTGCAAAGCGTTTGGCAAGAATGAAAGGTAGTTGTCCAAAACTCGTTCTTTTCCAATAGAATAACCATGGAAAAGGCAGGAGAGTGGTAAAGTACTGTTTTCTCTAAGTCTGAAGGCTGCCCACACTGTGCCTGCGTGCTGCAGCTTGCATCTTCGCCTTTGGGAAGCTGCCGCTCGCCGATTCTCCCGGAGGCGAAGAAGCGGCTTCTTCGCACACAGAGCATTGTGGCGAGCGCAGGGAGCTCCTGAGAGCGGTTTGTGCCGAAAGAAGCCCGGGACCGGCACTTAGCTTCGGAGAGCTGCGTATCTGCGTCTTCTGCGTGTCTTGCCGCTCTACACTCAGCAAAAAGCTTTTCCACCATATCTTGCAAGGAGAAACTCTGCCAGGAAAGAAAACATCCAAAATCTTGTTCTAAAGCTTGCACGGGGGTCTGCAAAGAGTTTGGCAAGAATGAAAGGTAGTTGTCCAAAACTCGTTCTTTTCCAATAGAATAACCATGGAAAAGGCAGGAGAGTGGTAAAGTACTGTTTTCTCTAAGTCTGAAGGCTGCCCACACTGTGCCTGTGTGCTGCAGCTTGCATCTTCGCCTTTGGGAAGCTGCCGCTCGCCGATTCTC